>NW_010321564.1:75848-77380 GCF_000700745.2 Antrostomus carolinensis
ATTCCTGCTCTGTCTTTGCGTTCTGCTTGGCCTTTTGTGAGAGTACCTCCATATACCAACATGCAACTCCCAAATGATCCCTGTGGTCACACTGATCATCATTATCTCAAAATCACCTGTACACTGATGCCACTACGAGTTTTACCAAGGATCTTGGCTGTTGTTTCTTACATTTCTCTGCTGTGCAGTCCACTGGTCAGTCTATCACAAGGTGTTAACTCACGCAACATCAGCAACATCGTATTGAGCACATCTGAGGTATTTCTTGTAACTCTTCCTACGTTTTGTTTCACTGGAGCACAGACATCCCATTGTATGGATAAACTGGATCCATCCTGACTGCTTGAACTAAGAGCTGATTTGTGCTCTTTTCTCATTTCCCTGAGTCACAAGACTTAAATACAGGAATTATCATTGAAGAAGGTGTGAAGCTAGCACAAGGACAGGTCTTCTTTCTTCCCGTCTTTCTCACCCCTTCTCATTATTATCATTATTAATTCATAACTCTTGCTGTATTCTTTGCTATTGCAACTTTCTCCTTCAATCTCCCATCTGCTACAAAGCCACACCAGAGCTGATGCTCCAGGCTGGTTCAGCAAGAAGTGATGGAGCCCTGGGCTCCTCTCAGGGAACACAGCTGCTGAGTTGGAAAGAGCACATTTTCCATTCTGAGCTTTTAAGCAACAGCCAGGGACAAAGCAAGTGTCTACAAAGAGGAAGTCTGAAGTTTCTTGTGACGGGTTACATAAGCTGAAGGTCTGTGGTTCCAATAGGCAAAGGGAAACCAGAAAAAGCTTTCTGCAGCAGAGTCCTCAAACTAAAGCAATATGAACTTGTCACTGCCAGTACTTCCATCACTGGAAGGTGGGTCGTGCTATTAGCTGGGATCAACTCAAAGTGAGAAAATCCTTGTGGTGCTGGATGTCCTTGGTCCCCTTGGGCAAGTCCCTCCAGCCCAGCCACTCTCCTCCCACCTTTTTCACTCAGGATGCATCAACTCCTGCCACCTGGGTTGGACCCTGTGTGAAGCATCCCAGCTTGGGTGTTTAGCAGTGAGACAAAGTCCAGGTCCCTCACTGCAGCCCCATCGTTTTTTGCTGCTCAGCATCTGCCAGAACAGTGGCAGCGATGGAGAGGACCTGCCAGCTGCCTTGGCACAGGCAACACCCTCAGACAGGCCCGTGCTCAGTCCCCTCATGACACTGCTGGTGGTTACCCTCACGTGGGATCGCCACGCAGGAGCGAGGTGGTTGGGAAGGGGAAGGTCCTGTCCCACCCAGGCTGGATTTTGCTTGTGGTTGTTCCTGTGCAGCTTCTGGAGCAATTTCCCCACAGCTGTGGGACCGCTCCTGAGCCCCACGGGGACCGCGTTTTCCTTCTCTCTCTCACGCAGGACGAGTGGTCTCTTGCCATGGTGACCAAAGCACCTCTCTTCTCCCACCCCGCTGGCGTCAGCGCAGGCAGCAGCGCGTTCTCCTTGGCCTCTGTTGGAGGAATGTGCCCCACACACAGCCCCGCGGGACACGCGTGAC
>NW_010321565.1:0-1636 GCF_000700745.2 Antrostomus carolinensis
TCCCTCTCTACAGGGCTGCTCTCCAGCCTCTAAGCTGTGTGATACTTCCAGGCTGAGCCCTCCCTGCATCCAGGAGGTTTCTTCAGTACTTGCAGCTCTGGTTTCTCCTGCTTGTGATGGAATCAGCTCGCCCTCTTTGCAGACCCTTTTTCCCCAAGTAGGTGCCCCACTTTCCATCCCTCGCTCTCGGTGGCCTTTTGTTCCCAGGGGTGAGAGAGCAGGAAGCCCTTTTTCCTCATCACACGGCTTGATTATCCCCAGGATTCCCTAACCTGCATGAATAGAGACATCTCACACAATCCCAGAACTGCCCAGATTGGAAAAACCCTTTGAGATCATCAGGTCCAATCATGAACCCAACACTGACAAGTCCTCAACCAAACCACGTCCCTCAGCACTAAGCTTTGCATCAAATGTGGTGCAAATTTCTGAACTCTTTATTATTAATCACTTCCCAGATTGTTATAAATTTCCATGGAGGTAAATCTTGATATTCCACTCCAGTTTTATTGATGGGTGTCCTCCTGGGCTGCCATATTGTCCCAGGTTTTATGAACATGAAAAAAAATCAACAGCCATTTATTATTGGAAATAGGTTTGAGTTGGGTTGTATTATTTGACATCTGGAACCACTTGCATTAATCACGGGGAAGGTTTGGGGTTTATTACTCTCTTAACCAAGAGCTTTTTGCCTCGTTACGATACCGATGGCAGGCGACAAACTCACGCCGGTGAGATAACGGATGGAGTTACCCGTGTGGGATGCAGAGAGACGCTGAGAAGTGGCGTCGTGAGTTAACAACGAAGTTCTCGAGCTCTGAACTGGATGTTTTTACCCACCTGAGAGCAACGTTGGCAACTTTTTGAGAGCCTGCAGGCACCACGGACTGTTTCGTGTTATCCTCGCCTCGAATCTCGAGGAGGTGCTGGAGGGGCTGGCAGATCCCTGGCTGCAAACCAAACGTGGAAGGTGTTGCTCCCTGGGTACATCTTCTAACATGCCTCAAGGCTTCTTGCTGAAGCGGCTGGTGATCCTGCAGGCACCCAAACGTCCTCCCTTCTGATATCTTCACCCAGAAGGAAGGGAAAAAAAAATAAAGAGGCAGAAGATAAGAGGAGGAATCTGCCTTGTGCTGTTCTATTCGCTCTCCCCAGCCTCTCATTGCTTCAAGACACGGCACCGGTGCTGTCTGTTCCTTGGAGCCACCACCCTGAAGGAAGCACGTTGCTTCCCCAAAGAGCCAACTGATGTCTGGGGACCTCTCTGCCCCATCTGGGACTTGCATAGGTACATCAAGAGGAGAAAATCATCCCCGAGAAGCATCTTTGCAAGGTTTTGCTGAGCTTGTAGGAAAATTTTACTTAATTGATTGTATTCTATTATTCTCAGGTATGTTTAACGTCTTCTGGAAGACTGGTTTGTTGGGCTGGAGCTGTCTGAACAGGGAGTTGGGCAGACACTGGGAACAGCACAGATTTAGCTCCAGGAGAAAAAGAGTCAACGAGTCAGCTGGAACCTAGAATCATAGAATAACAGAATGGTTTGGGTTAGAAGGGACCTTAGAGATCATCCAGTTCCAACCCCCCTGCCATCAGCAGGGACACCTTCCACTAGACCAGGTTACTCAAAGCCTCA
>NW_010321565.1:1847-7536 GCF_000700745.2 Antrostomus carolinensis
AGAAGGTCTCCCTGGAGCCTTCTCTTCTCCAGGCTGAACAGCCCCAACTCTCTCAGCCTGTCCTCACAGCAGAGCTGCTCCAGCCCTTGCATCATCCTGGTGGCCTCCTCTGCACTGGCTCCAGCAGGTCCATGTCCTTGTGCTGTTGGTGGCCCCAGCACTGGAGGCAGCAACACAAGTGGGGTCTCAGGAGAGTGGAGCAGAGGGGCAGAGTCCCCTCCCTCCACCTGCTGCCCACGCTGCTCTGGGTGCAGCCCAGGACACGGTTATTGGCCTCTGTGTTGCCAGCGCACGTTGCTGCCTCATGTTGAGCTTCTCACCCACCAGCACCCCAAGTCCTTCTCCTCAGAGCTGCTTTCAATCCGTTCATCCCAGTGTTTGATGTGCAACACTGTCAGTCCTGTCCCCATCTAAGGTTCAGTTTCTGGGCAGATCTTTCTCCACGTGCTGCCTCTTGATCTGACCTAACAGCAGTTTTACTTTGATCCAAGGTCATTTGACCACCTTTTCCCTCTGGTAGAGTGACAGTGGGCAAAGCCCACTCTGGGTTAATATGGTTGGCAGAGAAATCACTTTGACCCTTATGTCCATCAACCATCAGTGCCCAGAGAAGGTTTCCATGTAAGATTGTGTCTTATGGTGGTAAAGTCACCGTGCACTTGATTATTTTGTCTCGAGCCCATCTTTTCAGTGAACTCAGCTGCTGTGCATCTGCTTCCCAAGTGCAATGGCAGCTCTTTGAGCTCCTTTTGTAGTTACCCAGTTGTAATTCTCAGCTCCTTCCCCCCCCACCCCCCTTTGTTAATTGTTATAATTACTTTAAAAACCTGGCCCTTGATAAAGGCACTAGGTAGACACACTGACTCGGTTTTATTACAGAACCTGCTCTTGTTAAAGGAGTTATTTTTGCTGAAGGCTTCTATCAAACTGCTGAGTCAAGACAACGGCTTGATGGGATAACATCTTCTCCGCTACCTTCTGTTCAGACCCTTGAGCCCCATTTGCTTGAGTAAAGACATTGTGTTTCTTGGAAGGCAGCTGGTGTTAAAGGAGCCTTCAAGCAAATGCGGTGAGCTCTTGCTGGAGGAGAAAGTATGTCTGTCTATGAGGGTTTGACCTCAGATCCATCCATGATAACGAATAACTTCTTTACTGTAAGGGTGTTGGAACCCTGGGACAGGCTGCCTAGAGAGGGTGTGGAGTCTCCATCTCTGGAGATGTTCCAACCCACCTGGACGCTTTCCTGTGCAACCTGCTGTAGGGAACCAGGGGGGTTGGACTAGATGATCTCCTGAGGTCCCTTCCAACCCCTATGATTCTGTGATTCTGTGTGATGTTCCCCAAAGCTTAGGGTGGTGTGATGTTGCTGAAAGTTGGGTCCCCACTTTGACCATTCCTTGGGGTCCACTAAGACCTGCAAGTAATTTGACTTCTCCACGGATCTTGAAGCTGGTCAGTGCTTTCTTCCTGGAGATAACAGCACCTCAGAGCTCCATACCAGTGGTTGGCTGCTCTCAACATGACTTTTCAAGCAGGAACTTGGCCAAAAGATTAAATTGCTTAACAGAGCCATGAAGGGTGCACGGAGAAGCTTTGAGGAGGAGGGGGGGGTGCCCAGGGCTTTACAACAAAAATAGTTACTCATCAGACTGAAATCATTAATGCCCATTGCCCGTGGAGACTAATTAAGAAGAGCTGCAGCTGTTTTTGGAAGCACTTTGTGGGGATTACACAGCGAGAGCGCGTGCTGGAGGAGCTCTCCGAGCGTGAAACATTAAGGCAAGTCGTTCCGTGCCGCTGCGCGTGTGCGAGCGTTTCACCCCGAAGAGCTGGAGGAGGAAAGAGGAGGGGGGATCACCACAGGGAAGAGTTTCCCAAACTGTTTGCTTGGAAACTGTTTACTTTTGTCCAAACAACAGGTTTGTGAGTGGTGACAGCCCAGCTTAGGTAATAACAGATCATGAAGCCTGGGCATCTCCTGAAAAAAAGGTTAAGAAGGTTTCCACCCTGTCTCCTCTTAAATACCTTCTGCCTTTTCCATTTGCCCACCGCACGTGTGTGGTGGGACAGCTTGAGATGTTGCTGCTTCCCATGGGGAAGACCTGGTGTTTGCTGTTGCACTTGGTTATCTGCTTCTCTGTGTTAGGACAGTGCCAAAATAGTTGCGTGCTCAAATCGGAGGGTAAACAAATCCATCTGAGCTGGTTTTGCCCCTGTAGCATCAACGCCTCATGCCAGGTCTGTTCCTCTGCGCCGCTGGCTGGAGCTGCTGCTCGAAGCCTCCGTTATGTGTCACATCTGAAGAGGTTTTCATCACAGAATCCCAGAATTGCCTTGATTGGAAAAGCCCTTTAAGATCATTGAGTCCCATCATGAACCCAACACTGACAAGTCCCCAACTAACCCATGTCCCTCAGCACTGTGTCTACACGACTCTTCAATCCCTCCAGGGATGGGGACTCCACCACTGCCCTGGGCAACCCCTTCCAATGCCTCAGAACCCTTTCAGCAAAGAAATTCTTCCTCACATCCCATCTCAACTGCCCTTGGTGCACCTGGAGCCCATTTCCTCTTGTCCTGTCCCTTGGGCCTTGGTTGAACAGCCCCCCCCCCACCTCTCTCCACCCTCCTCCAAGGGACTTGGACAGAGCCACAAGGTCTCCCCTCAGCCTCCTTTTCTCCAGGCTCAACAACCCCAGTTCCCTCAGCCACAAGGGAACTCAGCACACTTGTGCTCCAGACCCTTCCCCAGCTCCGTTGCCCTTCTCTGGACATGCTCCATCACGTGTAGTTACATCTTGGCAGGGCTTGGCTTCCATCCCAGGAGGGTCCAGGATCATGCACCTGCCTATTGATCCTTGCAATCCTCTAACCTTGTGGTTCACATCCCAGCAAGTGGTTTTACCTGACTTAAAAGGCAAAGAAATGTTGTGTAGAAAAGCTCTTGAGACCCATGTTTGAAGAGCACTCTGTGCTGGTACTTGAGGACTAGGAGTATGAAAGCTGCCTGGATAATCAGAGTAGTTTCTAATTTCAGTCACTTTATTTTAGAGCTGGAGTAACGCGAGTGCCCTGCAGATCTCCCCGGGCGTGCTTTCCAGGGTGCTCTGCCTCCAACCTGGCTCCTTGTTGTCGTTGCTCAGCTGCTTTGTGGGTCTGCAGAGGTCCCTTTCATGCCTCGTTCATCTCCATGGCGTTGGCAGCACCTGGAGCTTTGCCTAGCTTGAGCTGGCCCCAACGGCGTGTGGCCGTTGTTCCCCCATCCCTTCTCCTGGCATGCAACTCCTGATGAATTTAGCCAGCCTACAAGGGGAGGACTCAACCTCATTTCAAAGGGTGGTTTATGTTTACTGGGAACCTTCTACCCCATCATCCTTCAGTTGTGTTGTACAAGATTTCCTTTGTTCCTCCTTTTGATGAATTTTGTGGTTATTTTATCTACACTGAATTGCCCAGATTGGAAAAGCCCTTTAAGATCATCGAGTCCAACCATGAACCCAACACTGACCAGTCCCCTATGACTAACCCATGTCCCTCAGCACTGTGTCTACACGACTCTTCAATCCCTCCAGGGATGGGGACTCCACCACTGCCCTGGGCAACCCCTTCCAATGCCTCAGAACCCTTTCAGCAAAGAAATTCTTCCTCACATCCCATCTCAACTGCCCTTGGTGCAACTTGAGACCAATTCCTCTTGTCCTGTCCCTTGGTCCTTGGTTGAACAGACCCACCCTCACCTCTCTCCACCCTCCTTTCTGGGAGTTGTGTATCTTGTACTTATGTATCTTGGAGGGACATAAAATTGTAGCATTTAGTTCTTTAAGACCATGGACCACATTGGGTTATTCTAAAAGAAATCATAAAGATGCTTCATAAAAACTTGTGCTGAGTGGTGTGGGCCTCCTGAACCTCACCTGAAACCTTTCATTCTTTAATCTTAAACCCTCACAAAGCAGCACAGGGTTTGTCATACCAGGTTAGATCGTCAGGCCAGATGTCCTCTGGCCCTGTGCCCAAGCGATAACCAGCGTACGGTTCTTCTAGGAGCTAACATGAAAACTTTGGGAGGTGTTAGAGAAGTTGAGAGTTGGACTCAGAGTCCAACTATTCACACGCCTTTAGTGAGCTGCCTGGTGGCATTCACAGAATCCCCAAAGCTCTGGGGATTATGGTTTTATGGTTTGCACGTGGGATTTACTGTGAGCTCCTGGTTCTTTTTATAGAGACTATTCTGGGGGTATTTTCGGTGAGGGGATTTCTGACCTTTGGACAAGAAGTCATCAAGTCGTGGAGCGGTGTGGAAAATCCAAAGTGACTTTGCTTGGTGATCTGTGTTAAAATTCAGCTGTTTCCTAGTCTAGGATGTTCCTTCTTGGGGTGATTTGTCATTACCATGTGCTGGAGCTGTGCTGAGAGATCTGTTTTGGTGGGATGGCCTCTTGGTACACATGCCTTCCATCTTCACACAGTCACTAAATGGTTGAGGTTGGAAGGGACCTCTGGAGATCTTCTAGTCCAACCCCCCTGCTAAACAGGTTCACCTACAGTAGGTCACACAGGAAAGCATCCAGGTGAGTTTTGAACATCTCCAGAGATGGAGACTCCACAACCTCTCTGGGCAGCCTGTCCCAGGGCTCCAACACCCTCACAGTGAAGAAGTTTTTCCTTAAGTTTAAGTAGAACCTACTGTGTTCCACCTTAATCTTGACATTGTCAGAGAGGGTGCAAGAACCCTGACACCCCTAGAAGATTGTTCTTCTGGAGTTTGCCGAGAGAAGCATCTTCAGATGAACTTAAATCAGTGGAAGACCTTTGCAGAATAGAGTTATGCTACAGGCCAGGAATTTGGTAGTGTGGATTTGGATATTGATCCGATGGGGCTGGTGATAAGTTGGTGAGAGGTGAGAGAAGACACAGCAGAAAAAAAACCCAAACCAAAGCATGGAGAAGGTTGTGCAAATACAAAGTAACTTAAGCAATGGAGTAATTTATTAATTAATAATACTCAGCACTAATTGTCTTTATGAGACTGTGCAGACATTAATTCAGCTGCTACCACCTGGGAGGTAGGTAAGGAGGAATACTCGGTTTCATGCACAGGAGAGCTGATGAAGCTGAGCTTTTGCAGGATATTAAGATCTGTGTCTGTTGGAGGACGTGGAAGAGACCCATGGGTTTTGGTTGGACTCTTTAGAATCATAAAATTACAGAATCATAGTGGTTGGAAAAGACCTTGAAGATTATTGAGTCCAACCATCAACCCAACACTACCAATTCCACCTCCAAACCATGTCCCCCAGTACCTCATCTACCCATCTCGTTGCTAACAAGATGTTCCATGTGGTGTGTTGCCTTCAGGTTGTCTTCTGGTTTTTAACCAGAAATAGGACTGTTGGTATAGTTGGATATTTTTGAACTGTTCCAAGGTCAACTTTGAAAACAAAATCACAAATTATATGGTTTTCTTTTTAATTATAAGCATCCACCCTTTGTACCAGAACAAGATGCTAGCACAACAGCTTGGCAACACCACAAGGTGTACCAAGAAGTTATGAAGAAGATGATGATAGATCTGTGCTCAGTGAGGGAAAGGCTGCCTAGTTTTGGGGAGATGCTGTAGCAAGGATGTGAAAACTGGCTTCATCGAGGTGGGAACTGGAATATTATAGAATCATAGAATCATAGAATG
>NW_010321565.1:7808-16864 GCF_000700745.2 Antrostomus carolinensis
TCCCCAGCTTTCTTGTAGCCCCTTCAGGTATTGGAAGGCCGATATAAGATCTCCCTGGAGCCTTCTCTTCTCCAGGCTGAACAGCCCCAACTCCTTCAGCCTGAGCACCGGTCCCAATACTGACCCTTGAGGGACACCACTTGTCACTGGTTTCCACCCGGATTTTGAGCTGTTGACCACACCTCTTTGAGTGCGACCATCCAGCCAGTTCCTTATCCACTGAGTGGTCCATCCATCAAACCCAATTGTTTCTAATTTAGAGACAAGGATGTCATGTTGGATGGTGTCAAATGCCTTGCACAGGTCCGGGTAGATGATGTCAGTTGCTTATTATCTGAGCTTAATCAGAGACACAGGAGCAAGGTGGTCCACAGGGGAATTAGAAGAAGAGAAAATAAAAGTGAGCTTGTTCGGGAGCCTTGGGGCTGTGTGACCAATGGGTAAGAAATTGCAGGTCAACTTTTTCTGGTGGCACTTTGCAAGAGGAGGGTACTAAGGAATAGAATGGCAGGGACGTGGTTTGGCCATGCTTCTTTTGATGCAGCCCAGGATACGATTGGCCTTCTCTGCTACCAGCACCCATTGCCAGCTCATGTCCAGCTTTTCACTCACCAGTACCCCCAAGTCCTTCTCCACAGAGCTGCTCTCCATCCCTTCATCCTCCAGCCTGTACTGATACTCGGGGTTGCCCTGACCCAGGTGCAAGATCTTGCACTTGACTTTATTGAACCTCATGAGGTTCACATGGGCCCACTTCTCTAGGTTGTCCAGGTCCCTCTGGATGGCAAACCAACCCTCAGGTGTGTCAACCACACCACTCGACTTAGTGTCATCACCAAACTTGCTGAGGGTGCACTGGATCCCACTATGTCATTGATGAAGATATTTAATAGTACTGGTCCCAGTATGGATGTCTTCCATGACATCCCTCTGCCTCACCCGGACAGGCTGCGAGAGGACCTCCTGGCCCCATGAGCTGAAACCACCTGTCATGAACTCGGTGAATGTCAAGAGGCCAAAGATCCAAGTAATATTGTTGGACTGATATATATGAAGGAGAAAGGAACAGGTTTTCATCGAAAGGTCTGGAGAAGGGGAGACCCGAAATAACTGGGACAGTTGTTGTTGCTGGAACAGCTCGGTAATAGTAGGAGGCTGGTCTGGGAATGTGGAGAACGTCACTCCTGCCACAGTATCAAGTTCTCATTTGTTAGTATTTGCCTTGGCAGCCAAGTTTCTCTTCTGACTTTTTGGATGAACTTTGTGTTAAAAGTTGAGAGGGTGGGATTTGCAAAAACATATCTCAGGTGGGTTTTGCTCACCTGCCTCTCACAAGCTCCTTAGAAAACCATAACTGTACTCACTGTTGGGTTGTCACTGAATGTCAATTGTCCTGGCTTTGTCTTTAGTCTCCTCTTGGACTTCATAATTTGAAAAAAACACATCTGAGTCACAAAATGGAACAACAACAAAATCCAACTGGGCTTCAGCTGAGCCCATGCTGGGGAGCAGAGGGCTTTCTTGGATCTACTGCTTTAGGTGCTGCTGATTGGAGTGATTCCTCACCAGTTTCTCCTTTCAGGCTGTAAAATGATTCTCTCTAAATGCTCAGGAGAAAATAACTGGATTGTCTTACAGAAGACAGGTAGTGGATTGCAAACATGGTTATGCTTCTACATCTGGTGCAAGTTGGTCATGGCAATGTCCTAAAGCTGGTGAGATGCAACCAGAGCATCTCACCATGTCCCATGCTGATGTCCTTGTCACTGAGGAGAGCCTGGCTGCTCCTGCAGGTTGAGACCAGAGACACTATTGCTCCAAACTACACTGTGGAGACAGTTGTCTTGCTGTAGAAAGGCTGGTCCTGCTACATTTGGTGTGGAGAGTGAGTGGTGCAAGGTCTTCCTTGGCTTAGAAATCACCCTTCTCTTGTAAAAAAATTGTCAGAGCGAGAGGTTTGAAAACAATCTTTAATGATGAAATGGAGACCTGGTGGTTTTACGTAAGATTCTTGCAGTTTTTTCTCATTGCTGTCGTTATTGGTGGTATTTCTGGCCCTGCTTTGATTTCTTTTCCTGGATCGGGTGTTCATCGTACTGGGAAGTTGACACCTTGGGCTTCTCTCCATGTGACCTTTCTCCAAGTGCAGGAATGAAATAGCAAGGAATGAAGAGCTTTAAGGGAAGACTCCTCTAACTTCAATGATCTTCATTTCTTGATTTAACCAACACAAAGAGAAACTATGTGCCCGTTCCCTATAAAATGGGTCAATATTTCTTGACCCACTTCTCCTCTGCAGGGGAGCAGTGATAGTGTCGTGAGAACAGAAGATGCCATCTCACCCTTTGGAAATCCTCTTTTATTTTTCCTTTTTGATAGTTCTTCTGCTTGAAATTGTCCAAGAAATCATGGGAGGATGGCTGTTGGTTTTTAGCAGGACTTGACTTCACCCATTTCTTTGGGCTTGAGCAAAGGTTTTGCTCCATGTAGTGTGGAACATCATTGGGGTTTTTTTGGCTGGTGCAAGGTACAAAGGACTAACAGAGAAGCAGAAGTTGTGCCTGTTCTTTATAAATGGTCGTGGTTTTGTTCCTTCTGTCTATCTGTCTACCTTCTTAGGAAGAAATTCTTTGCTGTGAGGGCGGTGAGACACTGGCCCAGGTTGGGCAGAGAAGCTGTGGCTGCTCCTCCCTGGAAGTGTTGAAGGCCAGGTTGGATGAGGCTTTGAGCAACCTGGTCTAGTGGAAGGTGTCCCTGCTGATGGCAGGGGGGTTGGAACTGGATGAACTTTAAGGTCCCTTCCAACCTAAACCATTCAATGATTCTGTCTTTCTTCTGGGGGAAATTCGGTGTTGCCCATGGCTGCCCATACTTCTGCCCTCCTTGTACCTCTTCCTTTAGCAGAGAAGCAGGAGAAGATAGCTGCTTGGCCTTCATCTCAGGTTCATCTTCCCCACACTATCAAGATCTGATGGTAGCCCCTGTCCTAGATCAGGATATGGACTTTTATCCCTTGTGGGCCAGCATTGTGCTTGAGGATGAAGGTTGATGCGACTCCTTGCATGATTGGGAGCTTGATCCAATGGCTTCACATGGTAGTTTGGGAACCACCACTGAGTTGTGACACCAGTAGATATTATTAGAAATGATGTGGTCACACTTAAGCCATAGAAACATCTCTTGGCATTTGAGCACTGTCCACTGTAAAATTATCCCCCGAAGAGAGAGGGGGAAGCACGGTCGCTTTGGGTGGTGAAAGGAGACACGGAGTTAGCGGTGATTTCGACTTCAAATTTGTACTGGGAAGTTTCCAAAGGCTCTGCATTGTCAACTGGGCTTCCATAGCTCTTGTGTGATGTATGGAGTGACGCAGGACTCGTACCCAGAGGATTTATTTGGAGGTGGAGGTGGATAGGAGCTATTTCTCCATCTGAAATATGGATTTGGTTTAATAACAAGCAAGAGCACATGCTCTTTTCCCTGAGACTACAGAAAACCTCGATAGCTCTGTCAATAAAAAGATTACCTGACAGTCTTGGAAGGGAAATGAAAATTTATCAACTATTACCATCCCTGTCTAGGATGGCTTGTCAAACCTGGAAGCAGGAGAAGTGAGATTTCTTGTTCTTCATACCCACACTGACATCCCTGGGTGATGCTGAGGACAGTGCTCTGCTCACCTGTCACTCAAGGTTTAGAAAATTCAATGTTTATTGGTGGCAGAATCGAGGTACTACCAGAGGTTTGTATTCACAGAAGATAATGCTGGAGGTTTGTAGTCTCAGAAGATGCTGTTTCCTTCAAGGTGTGCTGATGGAGAGGCCAGGATGGCTGCTCTAGCCTGCAGAGATGGAAACCTGAACATAAAACTCTCTCAGTTGGAGGGTGGAGATTGGATTATGGACATGTGGGGTAACACAGTGTTTGTTTCCAACCACAAATGGAAACTTTTCCTCTCTGTTTTGCTCCCTTCTTCGTTAGCAGCCTTGGATGTAGCAAAGTTAATTGGGACCAGGTGACTTGGAGGTCTGAGCTTTCCTTAGCATAGAATCATAGAATTGCTTGGTTGGAAAAGACCTCTGAGATCATCGAGTCCAACTGTACCTGTCCACTACTAAGCCAGATCTTCCAGCACCCCATCTACCCATCTTTTAAACACCTCCAGGGATGGTGACTCAACTTTATCATTGACTCAGGGTGTTAAGAAGCCACCAACGCCAAATCTTTCCTTTTTGCTCCCTGTCCTAAAAAGATGCTGTAGGGTCATCTTTGTGCCTTTAAGCTAAAGAAATCATGGCTGGAAGGACCTCGAATCCAAATTATTGCACAAGCTCATGTGGTGTGGTGCTTGTTTCATAGAATCATAGAAACATTGAATGGTTTGGGTTGGAAGGGACCTTAAAGCTCATCCAGTTCCACCCCCCCTGCCATCAGCAGGGACACCTTCCACTAGACCAGGTTGCTCAAAGCCTCATCCAACCTGGCCTTCAACACTTCCAGGGAGGAGCAGCCACAACTTCCTTGGGCAACCTGGGCCAGTGTCTGACCACCCTCACAGTGAAGAACTTCTTCCTAATATCTCATCTAAACCTCCCCTCTTTCAGCTTAAACCCATTTCCCCTTGTTCTGTCATTAACTGTCCTTATGAAAAGTCCTTCCCCAGCTTTCTTGTAGCCCCTTCAGGTACTGGGAGGCCGCTATAAGATCTCCCCAGAGCCTTCTCTTCTGCAGGCTGAACAGCCCCAACTCTTTCAGCCTGTCTTCATAGGAGAGGTGCTCCAGCCCTTGGATCATCCTGGTGGCCCTCCTCTGGGCTTGTTCTAGCTGCTCCAGGTCTCTCTTGTGTTGGGGGCTCCAGAACTGGACGCAGTATTCCATCTTAAGTTAAGGTGCATGCTTTCCTCTTCTTCCTTCCCATCCATTCTAGGCTTTGTAGAGCGATGGATATAAAGTGAGGAGGGGAATAAAAAAACCAACCCCAACCCACCCACAATAATCTATAGCACCTGTCACCCAGCAAACTACTCCCATTTCATAGGGATAGGTTAGGTGTCAGCGCACGATCGATGGCTCTCGTACCATAATTATAAAAACTAGCGGGTTGTGTTGCTTGAGTGAGTTTAAGAAGAGTAGGGTCTCAATCTTGCTTCTAATAGGGCTTTGACAGTCTGTAGCTTAGAGGCTTCGTCTTAGTCTGACAGTGTTGTCATTAAACACCAGGTAGCGTGGAACAACAAGAGAACACGGGTTCGGAGCGCCGGGGAACACGCGGTTTTGACAGGAGTTATTTGTCATCCAGGAGCTGCCCAAACTCCTCAGCCTACAAATACGGACGGCTGCTTAAAAGTGACTTATTGCCCCTGTCTACGGCTGCAGTTGTGATTTGATAATCGGTAAATGTTTGTCAAAGATGAATTCCCCTCCCTTGATTCAGTGCTGTGCTGGAAAAGCAAATGAAAAGGAGGAGAAGAAACCATATTGAATGGATTTAAAGACTGAGGTAGGATAAAGATGATGGAAACAACAGGTTTCCCAGCTGACTTACCCTCCTTCCTTCGGGGAGGTGAAGCATCAAGGCTCGGGATGCTGCTGGCGCGGTGGGATGAGGACTTGTTGTCAGCACAAGTGCTGGGGTCCAGCTGCATCCATTACAAGGGTGTTTTTTTGCTTCGAAGCTCCTGGAGCTGCAGGTTGTGTTCCTGTGCTTGGTCTTGAGGGATTGCAGAGCGGTGAGGGGCGATGGTCATGTTCTCCTTTGCCTAATCACATCATGGTGTCTCTGACTTTGCCTCCATTCTCCTCTGCCCATCACTGTCCTGGAGGTTTCAAGAGTTTTGGTAAGGAGAGCAAAGTCTTGATCTTTTCTATCCATCAACGTGGTGCTCATCAAATCTTTTGGCAGATGCTTCCCTGTGTGCATTACTCAGTGGTTACAACTTGAAGTTGAAACCTTTTTTTTTTTTTCTTGTTCAGATGGATTTGGAGCTTTTTACAGAAGTTTAGAAAGGAGAATTAAAAAGATCTTAAAAAAACCTTCTCCCTCCAAATTTTTTACTCCATTCTCATAAGTTTCTCTGTTGATACCAGAGTTAGGTCAGGGTCTTTTAAAATAGATAGTTAAGAAAGGTAAAAACCGAGTGGCCTTCGGTTTGATAAGTGACTTTGAGGGTGGGGGAATACCTAATGTATTCAAATTTCTCCTTGTTAGATTAAAAAAAAAAAAATATATATATATATATTAAGTCAATCCTAAAGCATGAATGCAAATGGATTTCCAACCTGACAAGTTCTCCGTGTCGTTTCCCGAGGCAGAGCCACCTCTCTCCGTGCCACGACGAGCCGTTAACACGAGATCCGTGAACCCATTTGATTAGAGCCGGGGTTTTTTCTAGTCTCTGAAATGTTGAAAACGATCAAGAGCAGGAAAAGTGGAGTGATTTATTAGACTCATCAAAATTCATACTTTGTTATTCCAGTCGTCTTCCATCTGCAGCTTGTTAGAACGAGAAACCCTGGCAGCTCCCGCCGCGAGGCCGGGGGGAGGAGGGCATTTATCAGCCTCCTTCCTGCCATCCCGCTCTCATTTAGAGAAATGGACCCAGCTCCTGGAAACACATTAATAATCATTCACTGAAGGAAGAAGGGGAGGAAGAAAAAAAAATCCCACCACCCTCTTTTGTTATAATAATAAGGGTTGTGTTTGAACAAGGTCCAATGCTCCAGAGACCCCTTCAGACTCTTTAACGTGGGCTGTAGCTGGAAAAAGTGTATTTAGTGTATTAAGCGTGAAAAGCTCTTGCCAGTCCCAGTGGAGAGGTGGGTAACGTGGTCTTTCCCCATCCATAGTGGGCTCATCTCCTCCTACAGCATTTGGATGGGGCCACCTTGGGTTATTTTGGCAGTGGAGATGGGGATGTGATGGAGTGGATGGACCCATTTTAAGCTGAAAGAGGGGAGGTTTAGATTAGGTATTAGGAAGAAGTTCTTCACTGTGAGGGTGGTCAGACACTGGAACAGGTTGCCCAAGGAAGTTGTGGATGCCCCCTCCCTGGAAGTGTTGAAGACCAGGCTGGATGAGGCTTTGAGCAACGTGATCTAGTGGATGATGTCCCTGCTGATGGCAGGGGGGTTGGAACTAGATGATCTTTAAGGTCCCTTCCAATCCAAACCATTCTGTGATTCTATGACCCCAGGGTGGGGATTTTGTGCCCACCCACCAGCTGTGGAGAGTGGGAATGTGGTTTTGGGACCCACTTGCATTACTGAGAGGTTTTGGGACCCACTTCGGTTCTGGAGAGGTAAGGGACAGGTGATGTGTCCTTCTGTCCCCAGCAAGACCTTGTTGGAGTCCATCCATCTCTACATCCATGTATTTTGTGATTGGAGAGAATAAACCTAGATATTTGCCAGGGTTTCTGTTGCAGTTTAAATATTGAGATGAAAATGATAGAATCAAGGAATCATCAAATGCTGTGAGTTGGAAGGGACCCACAAGGATCATGGAGTCCAACTCCTGTCCCTGCACAGGACAAGCCCAACATTCACACCATGTCCCTAAAGGCCTTGGCCAAATGCTTCTGGAATCTTCTTGTCAGGCTTGGTGCCATGAGCACCTCCCTGGGGAGCCTGTTCCAGTGCTCCACCACCCTCTGCCTCAAGAACCTTTTCCTCATGGCCAACCTCACCCTCCCCTGCCACATCTTCCTGCCATTTCCTCTGCTCCTGGCATTCGTTGGTGGCCAGAGAGAAGAGATCAGTGCCTGCCCCTCCTCTTCCCCTTGGGAGGAAGTTCTAGAGCCCAATGAAATCTCCTTTCAGTCTCCTCCAGCTCAGTCTCCTCTTCTCCAGGCTGAACAAACCAAGTGACTTCAACCTCTACGAGAAGTAGAGCTGAGTCAAAGATGCTCTGTTCTTCCCACTATTCCCTGTGGCTTCCCAAATCACCTGGCTTCAGGTGCTGGTGTTGCTCTGAAGCATGTTGACCCAGATCTCCTTAGAAAGCAGTTCTGTTGGGTCTTGCATGGGTGATGGAACTGGCTTGTGGCAACCACTTGGGACCACACAAGCAACCATTACAGGGATATATGTTTTATTAGGTGCTGGTGTGTCTGACAATGCTGTAGCTGATTTGCAAATCTAACTGGAGCCAAAACTCGTTTGAAGATCACTGAGCATCCCAAGGAGATGCAGATGGCATCCTGGATGAGTTATGGATATCATCTATCTGGACTTCTCAAAGGCTTTCACATGATTCCCCACAACATCCTTCCCTCTGAATTGCAGAGATATGGATTTACTGGGTGGATTGTTCGGTGGATGAGGAATTTGTTGGATGGTTGCATCCAGACGGTACTGGTCAACGGCTCAATGTCCAGATGGAGGTCAGTGATGAGTGGTGTCCCTCAAGGATCCATATTGGGACCAGTACTATTTAATATTTTCATCAATGACAGAGTGGGATTGAGTGCACCCTCAGCAAGTTTGCTGATGACACTAAGTTGAGTGGTGTGGTTGACACACCTGAGGGTTGGTTTGCCATCCAGAGGGACCTGGACAAGCTTGAAAAGTGGGCCCATGTGATCCTCATGAGGTTTAACAAGGCCAAATGCAAGATCCTACACCTGGGTCAGGACACCCTGGTATCAATACAGGCTGGGGGATGAAGGGATGGAGGGCAGATCTGTGGAGAAGGACTTGGAGGTGCTGGTGGACAAGAAGCTCAGTATGAGCCAGCAGTGTGCACTCACAGCCCAGCAGAGGTGTTCCAGCCCTGTGAACATTTCCTTGTCCCTACTCTGGACCTACTCCAATAGGTCCATGTGTGTCTTGTCTTGCGGACCTCAGAACTGGATGCGGCACTGCAGGTGGGTCTCACTAGAGCAGAGGGGCAGAATCACCTCCCTTGACCTGCTGACCACATCAACTTGATTTTTCCCTTGAAGCTGGTCAATGTTTTCTCCATTGGGAATCCAAGTAGCTCCCTACTCCATATTTCTAGGAAACAAAAGTCCTTTCCTTTTTGCTTAGGACATGGAGATGCTGGAGCGTGTCCAGAG
>NW_010321566.1:0-340 GCF_000700745.2 Antrostomus carolinensis
TCCTTCTCTGTCACCTGGTGAGGTGGTGGCTGCCTGTTCCCGTGGTTGCTATTCAGGAGCATTGGAGGGAATTGAGGAAATCTCAGGAGTGTTTCTGCACTTGTATAATTGCAGTCAGTTCTCTGTTCATGTTATCTGAGTTACCTGTTACCTCCACATTCATGGTATCAAAGGCTTTTTTCCAGCAAGGTTTATTATCCTACTTGGATACTGACACCTTAGAACCAGGAGTCCACTGCATGAACACTTCAGTGGTGAGCCTGGAGACAGCTTGTGTCTCATTAGACTTGGCTTTGGACAGTGAGTCTGAAGCCATGCCAGTCTGAAGCTGCCTGCACCT
>NW_010321566.1:357-24191 GCF_000700745.2 Antrostomus carolinensis
CTGAAGGTGCCTCCTATGCACCCTCTCCTCATGGACATGGGCTATAGGAGGCTTACGAGGTCAGTCATAGCACTGTGTGAATGTGTGGATCCAGTTCAGTAAACTTCCATGCTGGAGTGATGGAGTATGGTGTGGAGATGTCCAGGAGATTTTGTGGTGTTTCTGGACTGCTTTTTCCAGAACGCTGTGTTGCAAGGTGGACAGAACCCAGGAGGGAAACTGGTTATGGCCATTTGCAGAGCACTCTGTCCGACCTCGTAAACTTTCCCACGGCATTTGGGAAACTGGTGCAAGGAGGTTTACAAGGGGCATACATGCCCCTTTGGCTTGAGGAAATCAGCCTAGACCTGGCACCCCAAGGGCTAAACTGGGACTGGAATGCTGGTTGAACCTGAGTTAATTCCTTGCAAAGACACTGAGGGATACATGTTGTTTCTTCCCTTTACCCTCTTTCCTTTCCAAATGATATTTGATACATTAGCCACATTTAACAGAGGGATGAGCATGTAAGAACAGCCTTACAGTGTCAGGCCAGAGGGCTAGATAGCACATTATCCCATCTCTGACAGTTACCATAGAGCTAGAGGATGCCTAGGGACTAGTAAGAGCAAGCAAGTGCACACTGTATTCCTCCCAGGTACTTTCCAAGCCTCTAGCCATTTTTAACTCTGGAAACTTCTCAAGCTGGACACTGCTTCTGTGTGTTCAGTGGAGCTCTGGGCATCTTGTTGCAAAGTGCAGATTCCTGTAAGTTTGTGAAAGTAGCCTGCCAGATCATAGAATCACAGAATGGTTTGGATTGGAAGGGACCTTAAAGATCATCCAGTTCCAACCCCCCTGCCATCAGCAGGGACACCTTCCACTAGACCAGGTTGCTCAAAGCCTCATCCAGCCTGGCCTTAAACACAACTTCCTTGGGATGGTCAGGAGTGCCCTAACCAAGGGAAAAGGGTGCATATTAAGCTAATGCTTTAAGATTTTAGGAAACAACCACAGGGAATATGTCAGTTGAGATGTGAATGTTTTGCATGTTAAGGTCAGCCCAACTGTGAAATGCAAGTGAGTAGAAAACAAGGACGACTAATTTCCAGTGCTGTCGGATTTACTTGCTCTTACTATTCAAGCCAGTAATATTAAACCAAAAGTTAACTTCTTTGGACTTGGAGAGAAAGTGTTATGTTCAGGGGAGAAATTTCACAGTTTTTTAGTAATTGGCAGTCTTGCATCCATGCAGCATTCTGAGAGGGGTGAGGCTCACATGTTAGATAACCCAGCTAGATACCCTAACTGGAACAATAGAGAACATACTTATTTTTGAAAGAGATGGTGAAGTTCACCTGACACTCGCCTCAGTCAAATATTTTGTAGGTAGGCAGGACTGTTCAGTATGGTCTGTGCTAAGGCTGAATTATAAATCATGCTGAGGAAACTTCTTTGAAGAGCTAGAGATCTTACTTTTCAATAAGAAGTTAAACTCGACAGAAGGCACAGAACTACTGAAGCTCAGAAGTCGTTGTGTGTGCAGATGAACCTGAATGAGCACATTACTCCTAAAATCCTTACCTTGAAAGAGAAGAGCATGCTGTACTGGGCTGATAATTGCAGGGTATCTTTTGCAGAGACATTGGTAAATGAATTGGTGAAAGAATAGTAAGTAAGATTAACTTAGTAAACAAGGAAAGATTGCTGGGTGGTTTCCTATCTGACAGAGCTGTATTTACTTGGGCCCAGAGCTGTAAAGGTTGTATGCCATCTCCACTGAAATGTGCCCATGTGGATCTGGTCCTTGGAGATTATCTAGAATAGGAAAAATTGCAACAATTTTAACAATAGCAATGTCAGAACAGCATAACTCCCAAACAGAAACGCTCATGAGGCTTGCATTAGTGTAGCATGTCTTCAGTGAGTGGCTGTAACATGACTAGTCCAAGCTCCCACACTGTGCATAGGGACACAGTTATAATCCAAGCACTAAAATGAAAATCTTTCTCAAAGTAGCTTTAAAGTAGAGAAGGCCTTCAGTTTTGCACACTGTAGTTGCTAATACAATAGATTCAGGTTTTTAAATAACCTTCCTTGAATGATTATTATTTACCAGCCCTGGATGGTGATGGCAGGGCACATAAAGTGGAAAACCCGATCTTCAAAGTTCTTTTGGAGTTACTAGGATGAGAAACTTGCTCTAAAATATTTGACTGCCTAGAACACTTGAAAAAGCCTCTATGTGTGAAAAGCAACCCCATGGAAGTTGTGTGTTCCCTTGGTGAGGAAGAACTCCTGAGTCACCTTTATAGGTAGCAGTTGACATCCCCTGGACATAAGCCTCACGTCTGGTGCCTCTGTAGAGTTACTCCTGCGTGTGAGGTTACTGCTATGTATGTAGCATTTAATTCTGTTAAGAAATGTTATTAATTTTAATATTTCAATGAATATTAAATCAGTGAATGAAACTTTCGTATTTAATCTTAATATTACTGAAAAATCAAAGTTAAGTTAATAATCAGTGCTTAATATTACTAGACATATTGCTTCCTACAGAGCATTTTGCCTATTTCGCTCAGCTCTACTTCCTTTCTTTTTAACCAAGTATGACTGTATGATGGTTTAACTACCATGTTCACAGTATTTTGTCTGAGTGAAGAATGGTGCAGTATTGAGAATTGCTTTCAAATTACTTGATCCCAGGAGGAGGTACTTAATTTAAACCTAGCCCTGGGTCTCAGACTTTTTGATTGTCAGACCAGTGAAAATTTTTCAAAAGTGACAGTGATCTTTTTGGAGCAAGTCAGAGCTTACTGAAGATGATTATTTTTTAAACATTATTTTTCTTGAAATTACTTGAGAGTACTTAATAGGCCATAGTTTGAAAATAGCTGTAGTACGTTATTGAGGCTACTTTGTAACAGTATGCCATTATAATTTAACTTCCCAGAAATGTATTTGAACGTTATGAATAATCCAGTTTTTAAAATGTTCTTGAACAACTATTACTGATAGTAAAATTTTATTTTCCCTGTAGTACTTCCCTTCTGTAATGTGTGATTTTGACTAGAATGTGAATTTTTATACTGTTAGTAGAGAAAATATTCTTTGCTGTTAGATGATACAGTGCCTCAAGACTAACTGTAAGGAAAGTATTTTCATTATGGTTACTCAGACTCTTTGATTATGCATTTTAATATCAAAATAAATTTGTTGACTACTAGAAGCTTGTTCTATGAAAACAAGCCCCTATTGATGGAGTGAAGCTTTATTAAAAAACAAACAAACAAAAATACAAAGAACACACACAAAAAAGCCTTGTCATTTATCTTTGAGGATTTGCACATAACCTTTTGCAAAATTAGATATGATGCCCATATTAAAAATATCTCTCAGACCTGGTGCTAGGGGGATTATCAGAATTATCTTAGTATTCATCTCTGATTTCTTTGAAATTTTTGTTACTTTGGTACAAGATAGAAGCTTACTGTTATGGAATCACTGAACTATGACAAGTCACCTTCCAGTTAGCATGCTTACAGTAGGAACCAAGGTTTGCTCAGGAGAATGTAACAAAACCACGGAAGAAAGCAGGGAACAGAGGGAACTGCATGAAAACATTTTGGTGGAAATGTGGGATTTCTCATTTTCATTCAGACTTCTTCTGTACCATAGGTGGCTTCAGCCAGGAAGAACTGCTAAAAATATGGAAGGGCCTATTCTACTGTATGTGGATGCAAGATAAACCTCTGCTACAGGTATAGTAACTGGTTTTATATTCACTTGAGTGGGTCTCTTCTAAAATACACTATAGGGACGTACCAATTTAGAATAGTGAAAATGACCTTAGTGAGTTTTGCTCACCTTTATTTTTCTTCCTCACCTGCTGCTCGTATGTGACGTGCAGTAGAGGTGACTGGAACTCAGTGATCCTCACCACATGAACAGAAGCCTAAATGGCATCATGCTTGGAGCCACCCTCTGAATGGCAGGTGTAGCTGTTCACCTTCCAAAACCAGAACTGAAATGTATACTGTTATGAAGTGCATAGATTTGGTGTAACTACAGCAGTAACAGCAGGTTGCCCTTAACTGCAACTACAACTTTTATTTAGACTCCTTTCAAAAGTTTCACGCTTCCTTTTCTTTTGTTAGTTCAGTGGCACTTCCTCTACTACCAGTTTTGTCTCTACTACTGACTTCTGTCAGTTACTACCAGCTTGTCTCACTGCTTTCAAAAGATACCAGTTTTGGAGTACTAAATCTTAGTAACCTCACTTAATCAGTTTTCAAATCCCTTGTCTGTTTGCATGAACAAGGTTTATCTCACACATAGCACAGAGAGCTTCACGTACAATTAAGCTAAATGAAAACAGTACCCCTAAAGTTTTACATCATTTGTTAATTCAAATAAATGGGATTTTTCTCCTCATAATTTAATTTTGTCTGCTGTCAAACAGATGATTTGTGCAGAGATCTGGTGAAATGAACAGGGCCTGATACCCTTAAACCTTCTCTTACAACTGACCTAATCCCAGTGGAACTGCAGTACTAAAGCAGCTGTTAAGGAAATATTTTTCATTTTGAGGGATATTTAATTATATTCATGCTTCTTGCTGTTTTCTGGTTGCATGTTTAGTGAGGAGAGCAAGCTCTGAAACGTGCTATGCTAACTATATCTATTTACTTTTAGGAAGAACTTGCAGACAATATCTCACAGCTTATCCATGTGATTCAGAATACAGAGGCTCGTAAGTACTTTGTCATTGTCTCATGCTGCGTAAGGTACTTCCATCTTTGGCGATTTTGAGGCCACTGTCACAGTGTCCGAACAGAGATGGCCAGATAGCTGTGCTGCTTTGGGTTTTTGCTTTGCTTTTTGTCCAACTGGTGTGTGCGATTGCATTAAGGGAAGTAGGAGATGTGGTTTGTTTCTGGTTGCTGCAGGGGAAGAGTTGTATCTCCAGTGTGATAAAGGTGAGACTTTGCAGGGTGGGTAGCAAAGCAAACTCGTCCCCTTACTTTGCCATTCTGCGTAGACTTACTTGTTCTGTGTATTTCCTACTCAAAACCAACCTTGGTTTATGAGCTGTTAAGCACTGAGTATTCACAATGCACTTGAAATAGAGTGCTTGGTCAATGCCAGAACTTGCCTGGGTAGAAATGAGTGCAGAATGGATATTTTGCTCTAACTTGTGTTTATATAACACAAAATAGATACAAAGCTGTCCCTGTAATTACAGTTGTTTTTAAAAGTAGCTGTGTGTGCCTTCTGTTGTGTTTTTCTGAAGTTTAATTGACTTGTCCTTGTACTCATCTCAAGCATGTCTTACCGTAGCTCTATCCCTGTCACTAGGCAAATCCCTAGGGAAATGCATCCCTTTCTCACATTGAAGTGATTTCTTCAGATTTTTTTAGGTTAGCAAAATAAACTCTTGTGCCAGACATGCAGATATTTTTTTCTTACTCTCTTACAGGGCACCTGTTCATTCAGACATTCTGGCAAACAATGAACCGTGAATGGAATGGGTTAGACAATCTGCGTCTTGATAAGTACTATATGGTAATGCTGCTGATTCTCTTGTAGATCTTTTTGGCAAAAAAGGTGTGGTGGTGGTGTGCTGGAAGGCAGTTTTGTCTGCACGTGCATTTATGTATATTGTAAGAGAAACACAAGTGACTATCTTCTTGGCTTTGCAAGAGATACTTGGTTTAAAGGTTTTCACGCACCACTGCAAATCCAAGTGCCATTACAGTTTGTCAGGCTGCAAATGCTTTCTTGTTTGTTTTCCTTTATAACATAGTGATGTTTCTCTTTGAATTCTCATTCTATACAGAATATATATACTGTCTCAGAGGACGCTGCATCAACATCAGTTATTTAGATCAGACTGTTTAAAGACTTTTTTATGACTGTATAAAGTAGTTTGGGGTCACTAGAACCCCAGCTTCCCACCACTGAGTATTCACATTCAGCTATGAGAATTCTTTCTATACGAAACACTGTATTAAAACAAATAGTAAAACCAGGGAAAGAAGAATCTTAAAAGACCTTCCTTTATAAAGAACAAAATAATGTTAGTCATCTTCTTTGAAAGAAGTTAATTCTACTGGTTTTTGTTTCTCAGTGTTAGCAGAAACCAGATATTTCAGTAAGTGAAGTGTTTTGAGCCAGTTTAATGTAGCTGTTTTACCTATGGCTGTCTCTTAGTGGAAGTTTCAAGTAAATGGAAATATTATTGTTGTTATTATCTGTCCCACATTGTTGTCTCCAGTTTAAGCTGTGGATTTTTTTAGATTTGTCAGCAATGAAGAAGTCAGGGTGGTGGAGCAAGAGAAGGCTGTATAGTAGAAATGGGCATGGATTGAAAGGATAGGAAATTAAAATAGGATATGAAAATAGTTTATTGTCTTTTGAGCTTCACCGCATCCTTCTGTTGCTTGACATGATAGACAAGTCTGTTAGAATGTTGGTATGAGGAATCTTTCCACCTTGTTGTGCTAGGAAGAGGTTTATTAAGAAGTCTATTCATCTTACAGTCACAGTAACTCCTTTATCTGTTTTCATGAACAACATGTATAATGAATTCTGTATTTTGCAGCTAATGCGTAAGATTCTGAGGCAATCCTTTGAAGTGCTGAAAAGAAATGAATGGGATGAAAGGTAAGCAGATTTCTGAATGTAGTTGCATCATACAGAAATTGCACAATTTACCTTTATCAAATATATTTTCATTTAATAGGTCCTTTCTCTCCATAGATGGCACTATCATGAAGCCTTAACACTAAGGCTTATTTGTTCTCCAGATAGCAATATGTAGTTTAGAAACAAAGTTAGGTGTTAGACTTCATTAAGTTAAATACACACTGCAATGGATAACTTGCATGTTCACCTAAGTGCATGTTTCACAGAAAGAGATGTGAGAAAGTAATTAGTGTATGCTTATGCCAAACCTGAATGTAGGAGCTTGTCGTGTGGTATTCCAAGCAGTCATGAAACCTGAAGGCTCCAAGTGGACCTTGCTAGATCTGACTGATTTAACGAGAGGTATCAATGGAATATGACCTGTTGAGAGGTTAGACAGGGAACCTGTATACAGAAAATACAGAAAAGGAATTTTTTGTTCAGTTATGTTGTTATTCTGATTGGCTGTGACTTTTAAAACATTTTTATTTTACTGTGTTTTATCATGGTGACTTGTCTTTTTGATAAGACAGAACTCCTTAATTGTAAACTGGCTTCCTGTTTGTGGTACACATCAGTGGTTTCGTTTCTATTTCTTCCATATTCTGTCAAATGGCAAGTAACTGCAGTCATCTTGCTCTGTCTAGAGCTCTTGTGCCACTTCTAAACTTGCTCTGTGTTTAAACCGATGAAGAGCTTTAAGTCTTTTAATTAAAAGTGTTTGATAACCTAGTGGTAAGGTTATCCTTTCTCTCTCTTGCCTTCTGAAATGTGGAATGTATATAGGCATGTTTTTCTGGAAATAGAAAGGAATGCAAAGCTAAAGTACATCCCATCCCCTCTGTTTTACCTTGATTTTGCATTGGGTAAATGCCCACAGGTTGAGAGATGAAAATGCTCCTTGACAGGAACAGAAAGTGTGGGAGTAGATTCAATAAAGCCGAAGCCCTTCTTCCCCACACACATTCCCATGGCAGAGACACGGTCACCCAAACTGATCTCTAACAAGGTTTCTTACAGTTTTGGCCTCCCTTTTTCCAGCTTCACTGGAAGGATGGCCTGGAGGCCCTTCACCACCAGAGGAGGCAGAGTGGGAAGAGAAGATCATGATTCCCTTCTTGGCAGAGCGAGGTGGCTCAAGAGCTGCCTTTCCCTCCTAGGTGGAACCTAGAAGCTGCCTAGAATGTCTTCCATTTCTCCTATCTTTTAAAATGTTTTTGAAGGAAGGAGTATTAAAGTAAAACTGAAATAATCTTGATGGTTTTGGAATCCTTTAAATTCTCTTTGGAACTTAAAATGTTTGTTCTGGGCAAAGTTGCAGGAAGTCCCACAGAATGCCAAAGGAGAAAGCATGGTATATACAAAGCTTCACTTTCTTGAAAGATAGCAAGGATAGGTCCCAGGGGGGGAAAAAAAAGGCTGCTTAGATGCAGCAATAACAGCATGTCTCTGAGCCATGTCACTCCTGCAGTGTTTGTTAGTACTCCAGAAGTCAGTAACTGAACACAGCCATAGTCCTACTTGAACACAGCTCAGTCACTTCTGGCTCGAGCTGTTGGGATGATGATTTCTTTTATGCCTAGCTTAGCCCTCGATCTGTTCTTCAGTATAATTATTTTGCTCTAAGGGACAGTGGATAACATGCTTTATCGAAGGCAAAGTCTGCACAGCTGAAATGAGTTTGAGAAGGATTAGTACTAAATTTAACCATTAAGTGTGCACCAAAATGAAAATTGTCTCCTAAAATGGAAAGGTGCAAGGTGTTGTCCATCAAGGATGAATGTGACAGCTGTGTCTTCAGGAGTGCTCTACTCAAACGGCAGAAGCCCTTCTCCTACCTGTCAATCACGTGGCATAATAAACTTTGGTCCAAACTAAGATGTGACTTTTAAAGCAATGATTTCTACTGTAGCACATCCCCTGTATTGAGTGGATTCTGTCCAATGGTACAAAATCATCTAGACTTTAAGAGTTCTGATTATGGATGGATTTTTTAAATTTTTGTTTTATTTTAAGAAGGAAAAATTGGTCAATGGATTTATTTCTTATGAATGTTAAACAGACATCTTAAAGAACTGGTAAAACCATGAACAACTAGAATTTGTTTTCAAAGGAAATAGAATGTGAGCAATTAAATATTAATATCTTGTTCTTATTTTTATTTTCTCTTTTTTTTTTTTTTTTCTCTAGTCTAATTGAACTGTTCCTGCTGCTCCAAATGAAAGAAGTTATGGACCCAGACAGCAATGCTCCCATTGGGATAAAGTTGCATTTCATTGATATCTATCTGGATGAACTGGCTAAAGTTGGTGCAAAGGAGGTTAGAAAATATGTTGTCATTTTCTTCCTGATTAGTGTTAACTGTGGCATGCGGTATTTTAGAAGAAATACAATATTTAGGTTATATATATTTTAACAGTTTTAAATATAACATAGCAACATTGAATAAGCATGAAGAAAGTGACTTACCACAAGTTATGCTTTTACTTTTGTTCATGTCTTAGTGTAGGCAGTGAGAATACAGTAGTTTCTCTCAAGTGCCTGAAGACTTGTATGCTGCTCCAAATTGAAGTTGGAAATAACAATATAAAGTTTATACTGTTCTCATTTGTTTGCTTCAACAGAAAGGACTGAGCATCTTTTCCCTTGTGTGAACATGTTTCCCCGTCTTTGCTTTTGCAAAAGCTGACATAAAGCCTGCTTATTTCAGTTATACAATCTTGGCTGATTGTATAATACACCTGAATAGAGGAAGAAAGAGCTTTCAGAGTTGTCTGTTAGTTGCTTATTGTTGGCTTCAAGCATTGTCGCTTGTGCTTTGAGCAGTTTCCCCTCTGCATCCAGTTATTCATTTTGCTGGCAACATCTGTCTTTCTTTGCTGTGTACTGCTGGTTCAATTGCCCTTAATTTTAGTTGATATTGCAGTGATGCAGAGTTTTGCAGCAACTGAAAGCCTGTTACTGCAGCTGTCGCTGCTGAACTTCTTCCAGAGAGTCTCTCTCCTGTTACTCCGCTGGGGCGAGCTGCCCGCTGCCCCGCATTTAGCTCCAGGCTTCTGCTCATTTACCTCCTCTTGTTTCTGGCATCTCATACATCTTCTCGCGATGGATGAAGCTATTAGCAATTTTCCATTTGTATTCTTTGCAGTCAGTGCTGAAAGCAATTGTGCCTGCAGCTTTTGTGGCTCTGGGTTGTGGAGTGTGAAAGAGACAGCGTCTGCACAAGAGAAGTGCCCGCACTTGAAGCCCAAATAGTTTCTGCAGCTCCACAGTCACAAAACTCTCATTCCATGGCTAAGCCACTCACAAGAAGCATAGGGAATTAGTCCTCTAGACTACTTCAGATCATAGCTGATGCTCATAAATTGAGTTTAGGGAAGGATTTTTATCTTTACTACTGCTGTACTGGTGTTTTGGTCCAAGCAGTCCAGTTAAGAGAAGCCCAGATTAATGTCTGCTACAGACCTTCTTTGTCAAAGAGGACAAAATTACTTAAGTTTTTTCTGCTTCATGTTTCCATATCTAAAATAATAAACCTCGTTATATTTCTGTACTCAGTAGATTAAATAGTCTGCAAAGCAGTTAACATTTTTATAATCCTTCCAGGGAATATCTGGAAGTTAGTGGTAGCAGTGGTAGCAAAAAGTCACTGGATACTCCTGTCAGTTGGAATTAGACAGTATGCTGAAACTCTTTGACTTCTTAAAGAAGATCCCTGTATGCCAAATATTCAAGGAATTTGAGTATACACATACAGTATTTACTGTACTAATTATTTTTTTCTTTCTAATTACACAGCTCACAGCCGACCAGAATCTCAAGTTCGTTGAACCTTTCTGCAAAATTGCTGCCAAATCAAAGGAGTAAGTTTAATGAAAAGATAAATATTTTTTAAGAATTAGGAAATCCTACATATACCACTCCACATGCTAATAACTGGATTGAAAAAGAGCCATAGTGTAACTTTAGAATGTAGAGAAAGAAGGATACTTTACTAACAATGTGCACAGTCATTTGAAGGTAACTTGTGTTTAGTTAATAGATATAGATAATCTTTATGGATTTATAAGAACTACGTCAACCCCTATTGGTCGGGTTTATGTAGTTATATTTTTTAACATGCATAGAAGAAGTGAGCAGGCTATAATGTTTGTGGTTGCGGTATAATATAGAGCAGCATATAAACACAGTGACATTTAAGAGGGGAACATTGTCAGGACACTATTTGTATTAAAAGACTGCTGTTTAGGAAGTAACAGGTTCACTTTCCTCATCTGGAGAGCTTTTCTTCTTTCTTACCCATTTTCCATGTCTCTCAAGTTTCCTTTTTTTTTTAATGTGTGTGTGCTTTTGCCTTTCAACTCTCATCCCCGCTCTCTTGTAACACAGTCGATGTGTGCTGCATGCCGTAGCCACTCGTATCTTTGAGATGATTGTGGATCAGTCTCCCTACGCCATTGAGGACCTAATGAAAGAACTGGGTAGCAACAATGATGAGGAAGATGCGTCTGAAGAAGACAAACAGGAAAATGAAGAGGTGCCTAAAACCAAAGGTGAGGAGGAAGTTCTAAATGGCCTTGGTTACACTTGCTAGGATTTAAAAATCTGTTTCCTAAAAATACATTTCTGCTCTGAACCAGTCAAACACATGTTCAAGGTGTTGTAAGGGTAATTGTGTTTTCATCTCTTCTCTTCAGATGTGCTTAAACAAAGTGACTCCAAAAGAACATATCACAAAAATCAGTGGTCTCTCTAAAACCAAGCAATATCGGCTTTCTGCAACAGTGCTAGTTGATAACCCAATCCAGCTTTTGGGTCTTGGATATTCAGAACGTTTTACAAGAAGATGAGGTTTTTGGCATTGTGTGGGAGTTTTAGATTTAAAAAAAAAAATTAAAAAATCAGGAATTTTTTCAATCCAGCTACACTTTGGTACAGAGGCAATTTCTTAAAAGGTGCTTAGAAAATGCCACAGTTCTGTATTGTGTGATGGTGACATAAAACAGTTAAATCACTCCAGGCTCACAAGATGGCATGAAGAAAAATGCACCTGATCTCCTATGAGAGTAGTGCATGCTGTCTCAGTTTTTACAAACTAAAAATTAATATTGAGTCCTTTTTTTTTATCGTAGCAGACAGACGTTTGTCAAGAAAATCAGCACAGAACTCTGAAAAAGAAGAGGATGTCTGTGAAAATTCTGATGATAGTATCGGGACTGTTCTTCAGGTTTGTGGTTTGCTTGCTTTGTTACTGATACTCCCCCTCTGTTTTCTTTTTTCCCCATCCCTTTCAAGAGGTACAGAAGTAAAGGGTGTTAATCAGATAAACATGTTACAAAATTTTAATCTCCTTCTGCTTTATTGTCAAGTAGTATAAATGTACTCTGTGGTAGTATGTAGGAAAATAAATCCATGTCTAAATTCTGAATTCTTCTTTCCTTTCTCCCACACCTTTTTTCTGCTCCTCCCTTCCTGTCTCAAGAGTTCAGAAATGTGTGGCAAAAGTCATTATGGGTGGTGAAGCAGTCAGCCTAAGTTACACTGAAGAAATGTAATGGATGATGGGATACATAGGAGAGAGAGTAACATGTTGCAGTTTCAGTTTTTTTAGATCCACTTTCGGGGCAGTGTAGTGTTTTTAACAAATCCTCCAATCAAACACATGTGCAGGCAGATACGGTTCGTGTGTCTGTTTTTAAGCAAGAATTAGGATATGACTCACTTTAAATCTGATATTTAGCTAAATATTTGCGTGAGTTCTCCGTTGGCTTCTCCTTTGAGTAAGACTTAGGGTTAGAAATGTTTGAGAAAGTGATAGTGAGTTCATCTGTTCTGTTAATGAAGCAACTATCTGTAAAGGTCAGTATACATGTGTGAAAGGGGGTGTAAATTTCAATACAGAAAAAGTGCTTTGGGTTTAAAGGAAGTGACTGTTTCAAGGATGTGTGTGTTACTTGAAGTTTTGATAACATGAGTCATATTGGGTTATCTTACACGAATAAGCTAACTAAGAAAAGCTGTATCATACTTTCCTCCAACAGTTTGATTATAAGGCCGTTGCTGACAAACTCTTTGAATTGGCAAGCAAGAAAAATACACCTTCCCTTAACAGAAAGCGTCTATACAAGCTGGTCAAAAAGTGAGTTCTGTTGAAATATACCTTGCATGTGCCACCTTGTCCTAAACAACCTCTACTTTGCTTTCTCCCTACCCTCACTTGTCCCGGTGGCAATGTCATGAGAACAGCCTTGTCTGACAGCCCTGCTTAACACGCATAAGGTGCCTGAAGCCTGTGCTACTATTCCTCATTGGTACTAGAGAACTGCAGCTAGCTGAGGTATATGTACATTGGGTGGATTTATACTGCAGAATGTAACATTAGATTGTGTGTGATGCAAATTACAGATAGAAGTGTTAAATTGCTCTTTTCTCCATATTTTCAGTGATTTGGTTTGAGTTTTTGGATTTCTGAGGCAGATCTCTTCTGGAATGAGCTCTTTGTAACTTCCTGTGTAAAATACGTTGTTCCTATTTTGACAAAACCATAATAAGTACAATGACACTATGCTGCTAGTGTTATTATGGGTACTAAACCACTAATCCTGTTCTATATTTCTTTCTCTCTCTTCTTCCCCACCTCCAGGTTCCAGGACTTAGCAGAAGGTAAGGTCTGAGCAGCATACAGAGACAGTAGTTTCCTTCCGTTAAAGGGTAATGTTCCCATACGACATGTATTGCAAACCTTTTTTAAAATGTGTATTTAAAGAATATTGTTTAGAGGGGTTTGTGGGGTTTTTTAAATTTTATTCAGCCATATTACACATTTTTTGTGAGAAGGCCAAATCGCCTTCACAATTTGAGCAACCCTGTACTTTGTCCTTGAATGAAAGATTATTATTTTCACTTAAACAAATAGGAATCAGTCATATTATTCCTTTGGGGTTGAGTGGGGAACAAGGAGCTGATTTTCTTTCTGTGGGAGTTATCCGGTTCACATGCAGCATAGCTCCCACAGAAAGAAAATATACATATGCTGTTCATAGAAATAGAACTGTTAGTTTTCAGATACCTTATCGTTCCTCCTCAACAGGAATCTTCCCCCAAGATTTTCCTGAAGATGTTTCTACAGATGAAGACGATGATGAATTCAGCAGGGGAAAACGAAAGAAAAAAGCTGTCAAGCCTTGGGAGAAAAATAAGTTAGAAAAAGTAGAAGGTAAGGCAAGATGAACCTTGGGAAAAGAGACAGTCACGTGTAATTTGGCAAAGTTTCGGATACAGGCTGTTCTGAAGAAGACAAACGTGTTGTTCAGGATATGCTGATTTGTATCATGTAGCAATTAAGGTTAAATGTGAAATTAAGGGCTCTTTGAAAGTGGTGGGAATTTTGTTACCAATTTTGAGGCAAGCATCACGTAAAAAATTTAAATCCAAAGCAGAACTTGAAAGCAGTTGTTTGTATTGCTCCGTTGAGCAGTTCCATTTACTGTAGGAGAACAGAAACATGTCAGTCTTCTTAAAATAAGATGACTCTTAGAATGTAGGAATTTGACAGTGTTTCTGGAAAGGTGAAGAGAGTTACCAAGAACCACATGCAAGTATCTCTAACATCATGGCTTATATTGGCGTGGCACTAGCCCAATCATACTGCAAAATAACTCACTGAACTAATGAATCCCTGAGATGCCCTTCTGATGGGCTTAATAGGTGGGTAATAACAACTTTTTCTAGCAATACTGCTGTACAGAATAGAGTTATCACAGGGAATGGCTTAGATGTTAACTGTGACAAGGCAAGATCAGAAAAATATTAATTAGGCCAGGTGCCAGAGGAATGCAATGTCCTGACCAGCTGTAATAGTAAAACTGTTGTGCTGAATGATTGCAGGAAAATGGTACACCTATTTTAAAAGAAAAGGAAAAAAATAGAATTCAGTTGTTGTTTGTTCAGTTTGTGTTTCACATCAGTGTTACATGTTACATTCCTTTTGGGGTAGATTTAGAGGATGAAGAGATGTCAAGTGCAAAGGAGACATCAGTTCCCCAGAAGAAGAGGAAAAAACGGAAGAAGAGGGACAGCCCAAATGCTGATTCTGGAACAGCTGATGGAAATTTTGAGGAGGGAGTAGCTGAAACATCTGGATCTAATGTTTTTAGCCAGGGAAAGGTGCCAGAAAATAACAAGGAAAGAAAGAAAAAGAAATTGCTAGTGAATGAGGCAAATGAGACCACAAACGTAGCAAGTGACACCAGAGAAAGTCATGGTATCCCTGCGCAGAACAGTCCAACTGATGCAGAACAGAGTAAACAGAGTCAGTTGAAGAAAATGAATCCAGAAGTGCAAAATGTTCCTGTAAAACCAGCATGTCAGAATGGACCAGCAAATGCCAGTGAGGCAGAGGATGTCAGCCCATCTGTCACACCTTTAACTCCTAAGGCTGTGAAAAATAAACAGAAACGAGGGGCTGTCTTAGGGAATGGGGACACCCTTTTTCAGCAAACTGACACGAAATCCAACAAGGAGGGCTTGCTGAGGACCCTGTCAGGAGATGCAGGCTCTGAATCTGTGCCCTCCAGAAAGGTCAAATTGAAGACAAAGACAAAGCTAGTTGGCTTGGAAGGGGTAAAAGTCTCCAGCCAGAAAGTAGCAACCTTAAAAAAGAAGAGAAAAGTAAAAGAGGTGCTAAACTCGGTCGAAGCCAATGGGGTTCTGGAGGCTGCATGCAAGAAAAGCAGGAAGGAGGTACGTATCTCTCATTCTTTTATTTCACTTCTTCATGAACTGCCAGGCTTGTTTTCAAATTTGGCTTTAGCTTCACTGAGAGCATTTTTTCTTTTCCCTCCCTTATAGGAAAGCAGCACTGTTCTATTACCATTAAAGAAAAAGAAAGCAAAACCAGGAAATGATTTTGTAAAATTTGAAAAATCAACTTTACCAAAGCCAGTGTTCTTCAGGAAAGCCAGAAGCACCATCTCTTCCCCCAGGGCATCCATGCAGGTAACGTGGTCTCACAGATAGCAGCTGAGTCTGGGCACAGGTCTCTTCCAAAGCTACTTGCCCCAGCAAAGGGTGTGACTTCACTCATGCTGTTTTTTCCACTCTGTGTTAGGCTCCTAACACAGACAGATAAAACTGGAAATGCTGTTGCATTTCCTTCTAGGCAGAGTCACACATGGCTCCAGAGTTTCAGAAAATGAGTTGTAGGCATCTTTAAAATCACTTCTTCCTTCCCCTCTGCTTTCAGAAATACCTTCTTGTTGAAAGGACGCCATTCTGAACCTGCTCATTTTGCAAGAAAGCAAAAGCATAAACTGACTTGCAGTCTTGCTAAGGGACTTTGAGCCTCCATTTCTTCCCATTTGTGGAGGCTGGCAACAGTATGGAGCTTCAAAAGACTGCCCTCTTTTTTTAAACTTCTTAACATATAATATCTGTTTCAAGCCCTCTTTGCACTTTGAGGCCTGAGTGCAGTGTAGCCAGTGTATTTCATACACAAATATATTCCTGTTATTGAATTGTATAATGATGTTACGGAGAGTATGTGATTTCTCTACAAATGGAATATGTTTGCTTTTGGCTAGAAAAACAGTGCTGTCTTAGCAGGGGTCAGTGCTAGAGGGTTGGGGGAGCTCCAAATCAAATGAAGGAAGTAGGCTGCTTGGCAGTGGTTTTGGTAGGATGCGGGTAAAAGAACTCGTAGCATTGCCGCATAAATCTTACTTTATTTCATGTCTTTATTTTACTTTATAGCTGAACAAGCTGCAGTCGTCCAGCTCCAAAAAAGTCACGTTTGGCTTGAATAAAAACATGACTGCTGGTGAGTCTAATACATCTGTGTGTCTCCACAATCTCCCCTGTAGCCGAGGAAGTGGGGAAGCTGTACGCAGTGATACACACCTATACTCTTCACCTCTCTGGAACAGAATTATTCTGATCCTTCTTTGTCTTAATTTTTATGTATGGTTTATAAACCATCCTCAAGTTCCTGTCCAGAGGGGATGGTAAAGTTTAAGACATTCAGCCCAACAGATAGGTTTGTCTGATTACAGGGTGCTGCATTACTGACTCTCAGACGGAGCCTTATGGCTAAAAAACAGTGCAGCAAAGCGATAGAGACTCCTTCCTGAGCTTCCTGTTCTGCAGGGAAACACATGCACCTCACAGTCTTCATTGCTCGCTTCTGTTTCACAGGACAAAGGTGCTAATGTGTTATTAAACAGCTCAGGCTGTTTAATAGCAAAGTTTCAGTTTTATCTTGGCTGCCTGTGGTTTATTAATGATAATGAGCAGATAAATGTCAGTTCCCTTCTGGATCCCACATGTAAGCAGTGTTTTCCCTGTTAAATAAATGTCTTGCTCCATAGCATAAAAGTTTATAACATGTATTCATTTAGCTATTTTTGGTTTTGACTCTCTGAGGTGTGCTGTTGGCCAAGTTCAAATGAAGAACAGTGAGTTTAGATATATGTCTTTATGTTAATATAACACAGCTGCACAAAGAGAAAAAAGTGCCTACCTGCCAGCAGAAGGGATAACAAAGAGCCTCTAGAGTCGTGCTGTTTAACAGCCAGAGCAGAGCCACTTCTTACCCATCATCATCTTTGAAACTGGAGTGTGGTGTTTTTCAGGACAGCTGGAACACTTGTTTCTGAGGAGTAAGCCCAGAGTCTCTGGTGGTCTGTGAAACCATGAGAAACATTTCACAGCCCCTCTATGGATTGTAGCAGACCCCGTTCTCAAAGGCACTCTACTAAGAGCTAGGCTTCACCAACATCACTCAGTTTTTTTGCAAAGTCTTACGTTTCTGATCTTTAGTCATGAACTTAAGGATCTAAGGCAGACTTTGCTGTATGAGGAGAGGCTGAAGTCGCTTGGTTTGTTCAGCCTGGAGAAGGAGGCTGAGAGGAGATCTCATTGCAGTCTATAACTGCCTCACAAGGGGAAGAGGAGGGGCAGGTCCTGATCTCTTCTCTCTGGTGACCAGTGATAGAACCAGGGGAAATGGCAGGAAGATGTGCCAGGAGAGGTTTAGGTCGGACATTAGGAAAAGGTTCTTCACCCAGAGGGTGGTGGAGCACTGGAACAGGCTCCCCAGGGAGGTGGTCATGGCACCAAGCCTGACAACATTCAAAAAGCATTTGGACAACACCCTCAGATGCATGGTCTGAATCTTGGGATTGTCCTAGGCAGGGACAGGAGTTGATCCTTGTGAGTCCCTTCCAACTCACAACATTCTATGGTTCTTATGATTCCAGGGTTGGGCGATTCCACAAGTGATTGACGGGCCAAATTATTCCAGGAGTTGTATTTCTTTTAACTTGTTTGCTTGTTTTTCAACAGAGTTTAAAAAGACTGATAAAAGTATATTAGTGAGCCCAGAAGGACCCTCCCGCGTGGCTTTCAATCCTGAACAGAAACCCCGTCATGGGGTGCTGAAGTCACCCGCAGGTACCCCAGCAGGAGAACCTCACGTGAAGAAACCACTTGCTATGTCAGCTAAGAAAAGACCAACTGCTATGGACTTATTTTAAACCAAGAGATGTGGCCTACTTTTGTACAGGACATTTTGCTAACCTAGAATGTTCTCTGGAGGTATTTTGAACTTTTTTATTTTTTTAAGTTAATACAAATTGTATATACAAAATTCTGATTGTGACCTGAGTCATCACTATTTTGACACCACTTCGGCTGTATCTTGAAATACTTGTTTTATCTATTTACAGAAAAGAAACAAATTCCAGTCTCTGCTCAGGTTTGGTCTACAAAAAGTATGGTCTATGCCCATGTCATTCCCAAGAGACTTGTTCATTTAATTAAGGAATGTTCAGGGTTTGATTGTTCTGATTTTTTAATATTTTTTTTTAGCCAGTTTAAGGAAACTTGCACCTCATGCTATTAAACTGTCTTTCATTGGACAGGGCTTCAAATGGAAAAAGAAAATGTAGATTTTTAAACCTACTAGTTGTTCATGGATTTTAAAATTTTACCCCATCATTTTTGACGTGTCACCCTTGGCATCCTCTTAATTCTTCTGGAAATAACGATTTACCTCATGTCTCTGTTTAATAACAGCCGGACTTGGGTAGCTTTACAGATAGTAAGCAAGCTTTCCCTGGGATAAGAAATGCCTGGCTGCTCAAGTGGTCACTGTTGCAAATAAACCTTCACAGCTGGTTGCCTGCTGAGTTGGGAACAGTCACCACATTATTTTCAGTAACACAAGTGCCAAAGCTGGCTTACACTTGTCACATTGTAAGCTGGCTTCTTCTCTTTACTGTAACTGAAATAATGCTCTCACATGGTAGAAATCTTTGATATTTCCAGGTCTTTCCCCCACCCCACTGCTGTCTTTCCTGAAAGTCTGACAAGACTCCTAGATTTTTTTCTTTAGCAGCTAGTGTCACGACATTTTACCAGAACTCAGATCTCATTCTGTGAGTGAACCTCTGATTGTCCTAAAGCGAGCTAGATCAGCGTACTGCATCTTTGGTTAGGACACACATCTCTCTCTAAAAGCTTTGGTGCCTCTCAGTACAGGGTAAGACTCAACAGCCCAGACAGCTTGGTTTTGGTTTTGGTGTAGAACCAGAAGAATTCTTTCTGCAGCATTTCCTTGCATTAAGTTTTTATTTGGATATTTCATTACTGCTGTGCATGTTTTGTTTTTTCTTTGCTGCTTTGGTAAAGAATGAGGTGTAATAAGGTACCTTTAAGGTATTCTAAGAGGGATCTGTGAGGAAGGGGAGATCACATGAAAATAAAAACTTTGATACGGTTGGAAGATTTGAAATCTTTCTTTGGAAGTTTTCCTTGTGCATATAAGGCAAAGGCTTTGCAGCAGATCTTTACGTTAGAGCTCAGCTTCAAAGCACACAGTCTGGTGCTCAAGCAAAATTATTCATGAATCTTCCCACCAGTTACTTCTGTGATCCTGTAAGAGAGAAGGTAGGCCTGCTTCATTACGGTGTACTATGCTAACTGGTAAACATTCAGCTACTGCAGCCAGCAGAATTAAATTTTGTGATGTAATATATTTGCATATTTTGATACTATTTGTTACCAGTCTTTGATGCTGACTGTCCTCTGCCAGATTACTCCCCACAAGAAACTGGATTGAAACTGCTCTTTCGTTGTTTATCTAGAATTTCTTTAAAATACTTTTGTCCTTGTCGATGGCTGGTTGGTCTCAGTTGCTCAGTTCTAATCCATGCCAGTTTGTGCACTAAGTTTGTGACAGTCCATGGTTTGTGGTACTGCCATGGAAGTGTTAGAAAGTCCTTTTGCTCTTTTCTCATTTAAAGTGAAGGACTGAATTGCATTTGGCTTTGTTGTAATTTGTATTGGCTTGACTGATTAGCAAAGAACTCTGGAGAATACATCTGAGAAAATTAATATTTGCTGTTTGTTGTTCATTTATTTTTAAAAAAAAATTCATTGTATATTAGCATAATACATTTTTTTTGACATGACAGTGGTAAGTAGAATTTAACAAAGACTGTTCAATATGTTGTGCCGTTTATCTTGTACTGTGGGTGAGAAGTCTTTTGTGGAATATGCATAAAAGCATTTCTATGTGCATGGTTGTAAATGCATTAGATTGAAGATGCCATATTCCTCCGAGTATATAGATGCAAACAATCAGTAGGTGGATCTGGTGTGCACAGAAAAATCCAGGATCAGGATGCACTGGGGTTTGGTTTTGTTTGGGTTTGTTTTTAATATATGTAACCTATTAAGGAAATGTATTTAAATGGTTGTCTGGATATTTTTCTATTGGTTGTGGATCCTTTGAACCTGTTGCTTGTCCAAATATTTTGCTGCCCACAGTGCTAAATGGAGAATGCAGAAATGGGCAGTCAGGTTTTTATTGAAAATTTTAGTGATATGATTGCTTAGTGGCATTCATGCATAATCCATCTGTGCCATGAAACTGGTGGAATGTTTTTTATATATACATATGTGGTGTGTATGGTCTTCAGTGGTCTGGAATTTCATTCAGGGCAATTTTATAAACAAAACCCAAGCACTGTCAATGCAGTTTAATCAGCATTGTTGGGTTAAATTGAATACGCTACCCAAAATATTTGGATAGTGACAATTCCAATAAATGATGAAGACAAAAAAAAGGATATCCCAGATGTTACATTTATTTCTAGACACAATGGTACTGTAAGGAGAGATGTATCAATGGGAAAAGCGAAAAGAAAGACTGATCTGACCTGTTTGATGTTGCTTCATAGGTTTTTTCATAGTGTTACTCCAACTCTGCAGCTGCCAGTCATGCACTGAGTCAAAGTAAGTTAATGTGGCATACCTTTGAAAGGACAGGATTTTGTAATGACTGTCTCTGCATTTTTGTTACGAATCTGATCAGCTTTGTACTTCTCAAGCTCTAATAGTTTATAATTCTTTATAGCTTCAAGAGAACTCAAAAGCCTAAAATTAATTCAGCAAGGCAAAAAGTTGAAATTATATTTAAATTATTGGGTATGCAAGATCCTTTATAGTCTACCAAAGCTATGTGACTTGGAAAGCATCAAATGCCTTTTTTGTCGTTTTTTTCCTGTGCTTAGACTTAATTACAGGCAGAAAAAAAAATTCTGTGTGTCATATTATGTACCTCTGCAACAGCCTTGTTAATACAAATACAGTGTCTAAGCATTACGTCATTTAGTCTAGTCCAATAAACTGTCTTTTTTTGTGGACATTGTATTTTGGGTAAATCTTTACGTTTGAGGGGTAGGAGATGGATAGGAGGGTAGCATCTAGGGGGTCACCTGGAAGTACAAAGGAAGTTGTTCTTGCATGTGTGCATGTGCTCTCTTTCTTTTTTATTTTATTTTATTTTGTAAATAACCAAAACTGCTGAAGACTCAGACACACGTCAGAAGTGAGTAGGGTTGTGATGGGATACACCTGTTCATACATCTTCAGCTTCTATGTGATGTCATTTAGGTTCCTGCTCTGGCAGGGGGATTGGACTAGATGATCTTTCAAGGTCCCTTCCAATCCCTGACATTGATTCTGTGATTCTGACCTTTGTAATTGTGCCACAGAGCAGATACCAGCAGCTGAAAGATCGCTCAGGAGAAACAAGTAGATCACATGCTGTCTTTCCTTGACAATTAACATTGGTAATTTAAGTGATAATGGGGCGAGAGGTGTACTTGAAAGGAATAATTGTGCAGGTGCCAAAGTAGGTAAGAGATGGGCACTTGCTACAGTCCTTCCTACAATCAGTTTGCGTGCTCACTAGCAGCAGCGTGCCATATGGAGTTACGTACATATCGGAATCCCACACGGAGAACTGCATCTCCCTCTTGGGTACTGGCTCGCCCAGCAACTGCACAGGATCCATTAAAAAAAAAAAAAAGAATAATGTTTTCTTGACAGGCACAGAATTTTCAGAAATGGAAAAATCTTTATTCAGACAAAAGTGACCTATCCACAGCAGTGGCACTAGTGAAATTAAAACAGAAATCCTCAGGTAAAATGAAAACGGATTCACTTCAGAACCAAGTCCTGTAACAGTGACATCCTTGTTACATGTTTAAAATAATTCACACATCAAAGTTTTAGATGGCAGTCTGTGGTGACAGTGTTGAAGACCATAGTGATAGCATAGTAGATTCAAGTAAATTAAGTGCTGCATGTGCCTTTATTATACATGGTGTCAGGTGGAAATCCCCATTTGCAGTTTAGCTGTGGGTTCAAGTATGACTTACTGCCGTACCTTGTGCCGCCTTCACGCTGTGTGGGATCTTATACACTCTGGGGGAGTGCTCTACAGCAAAACTTGCAGTGCCTGTCCTGAACACGCTCCCAAGGGCTCGTTGTAAGATTGGGTGCCCCTCATGGTCCTTCATAGGATCCACGCAAGCAGGTTGGACCTGGATTGGCAGTTCAGTGATCCGTACTGGCTGTGTTTCCAAGGAAGATGAAAAGTCTGTTCTGCACAACAGCCTGCAAGGTAACACAAGCATATTTTACATTTTATTCCCACCATACAAATCAAGGAGAAACATAGTGCCTCTTTCAAGATTAATGTAATCTGTTACAGAACTAAAAGTTGAACCATAGAAACAACTGTGAAAAAACTTAAAAAAAATAAAAGTGTGGATTTTGTTACTTTAACGTAACACTGCAACAGTTGTCATATGATATTTTGGACAGACACAATTATTAACATGATGATTCTGTGATCTCTGAAATAACGTCAGCATATTTGACCAGTCCTCTGCTGTCAGGCATCTGTAATGGTTGCACCCAAGATTATATAAATTCTCACTTGGGAAAGAGAAGGGCTTCTACAGGTATGTTAGCCAGAAGAGGAAGGTCAAAGCAAACATACCTGTCATGATGAGCAAGACTGGCACACTGGTAACAACAGCTGAGGAGAAGGCTGAGGTACTCAAAGACTTTTTTTCCTCAGTCTCCACTGGCAAGCTCTCTTCCCACACCTCTTGAGTGGATGGACCACAAGATGGGGACTGGGGAAGCAGTCCCTCCCACTGTAAGAGAAGATCAGGTTCATGACCACATGAGGAAGTTGAACATACATAAGTCTATGGGACCTGACAAGATGCATCCCAGAGTCCTGAGGGAATTGGTTGATGTAGTTGCCAAAGCCACTCCATGATATTTGAAAAGTCCTGGCAGTCAGGTGATGTCCCTGGTGACTGGAAAAAGGGATACGTTGCACCCATTTTTAAAAAGGGTAGAAAGGAGGACCCTGAGAACTACTGGCCTGGCAGCCTCATAGAACAGATCCTCCTAGAAGCTGTGCTAAGGCACATGGAGGACAGGGAGGTGATTCAGGACAGCCAGCGAGATTTCACCAGGGGCAAGTTTTGCCTAACCAACCTAATGGCCTTCTGTGATGGAGTGACTATATCAGTGGCCAAGAGGACGTCGTCTATCTGGACTTCTATAAGGCCTCTGACATGGTCCCCCACAATATCCTTCTCTCTAAATTTGGATTTGATGGGTAGACTGTTTGGTGGATGAGGAATTGGTTGGATGGTCACAGCCAGAGGGTAGTGGTCAGTGGCTTGATGACCAGATGGAGATTGGTGATAAGTGGTATCCTTCAGGGGTCCATACTGGAACCTGTACTATGTAATATCAGTGGGCCTTTGTGAATCTCATGAGGTTCAACAAGGCCAAAT
>NW_010321567.1:0-35424 GCF_000700745.2 Antrostomus carolinensis
CATCATGTATGGTCTCTCCCACCCTGTCTCACACAAAGACCCATGAGCTCCAGGTCCCCTGTGTGTCATGGACTCTTTCCATGACCTCCCTGACTGAGCACCACACATCCTTTGGCAGCACTGGCTGGTTTGCTTCTCCTTGGTGAACTCAAATTGATTTCTCAAGAGCTCATTCTAGGTCCGGAGTGGTCTGTCCCAGAGCTCTATCCTGGTTCCCCATCACAGCTCGTCATACCATAGAAGACCCATTTACTATCGCCAAAATTACAGAACTCAGGTTAGGTTAGTCACAGGCTCCTCTCTGCATTCAGCTCCTTTTTGTGTTCTTTGTGACAAACATCTCTTTCAGAGGTTCATTATCACGTGAAGTGCAGCTCTCTGCAGGAGCCGCTGCTGAGGTTTCACAATCTCCTCTGCTCGAGTTCGCTGAACACTATTAAAACCATCAAGTGCTTCAGAGCCAGCTATTGTCAGGAAATAGGGTTACCTCCCGAGTGCCTCCCTTTTGGCTGGCAGACAGAGCAAAGCACTGTTTAACCTTGTCCAGCTGCCCTCTGCCTTTCTGGAGGGCTTTGGCTCTGAGGGGCTGTTGACTTGACTGGCCCATTCAGCATGTTTTCTTGGCTCGTTTTATTCCTGGTGCAGTGGCCAAGCTCCAAGGAGGTCATGTTCCTACTCACGTTGATTTGTGCCCTATAGCACAATCCTTCAAGCAACACAACAGCTCATTCCTGTGCTGTACAGCTGCAGAGGTCCTCGCTCCGTCTGCGAGGATGGAGGTTGGACCCTTTGCTTTGTTGCTTCCCGTGTCCCTCAGCCATTTCCACAAAGCAGGGGAATGGAGCCAGGCACTTCAGTGACTTCTCTATGAGCAAATATGACAAAAGGAAGCAGCTGCTTTGCTCTTCCCTAAGACAAGTTTGCATTGCAAGAGAAGAAATACTGAGCTGGGCTCAGGATGTCCCACAGTAGAAAAAAGCTGCAAACCTGACACTGGTTCTGCCAGGGACCGACTGTCTCCTAAACCCTCTGTATTTCTGTAGCTGTCACTGCAATCCAGCCCCCAGCCCCTCTCTCCCCAGCAGACAGAGGCTGTGTGCATCCAGCCCGTCAAGCTGTCACCGTCACAGAGTGACAGTTACTTTACAAGCTGTGAGACAGACAGGGCTCAGCACCCTGCCTTCTGAACTGGGAACTCGGGGCATAGCAGGCAGGAGATTGAGCTCATTTTATACTGGAGTTGAAACCAGACCAGGAATTACACATGCAGAGCAGCTGCCCTCTTTGCTCACTGGCAGCACACACCATAGACCCCTGCAGATTGCCTAGGGAGGCTCCCTTGACTTCTGAAGAGAGGACATCTCCATAGAGGTGTCCAAAGAACTGCTGTCCCAGCAAAGTACGTGCCTAAATCTCCTTCTCTTGGCTGAGCCATCCATCACTTCCACAGCTTCTGGTCAGAAACACAGCAGTGGCAGGTTCTGCCTCTCCCTTTGCCTTCCTGGATGAGTGGGGAAGTACCTGTAACAGCAGCTCTGTTGATTGCTCAACACTGTACTTTGCACCTGCAGAGATATTTCAGGGGCAACACCAGAAAATAAGGGTGTGAAAGGAAAAAGCTCCAGAGCAAATCTCCTGCTTTGAACGTTCTGGAATTGTTCATCCTCTGGAAAGGAAAAGAGGACATGAAAATACTTCAAAGGAAACCCTGCAACAGCCAAAGCTGAGCTGATACAGAGCTGCAGTGGAAACTCAGGCATCCCCAGACGTGAGAGTTCCTCAGCATCAAGAGTGTGTCCCTACATCACAGCTACTGACTGTGGGAATCACACACTGTGCCAGATAATAAAGCACAGGGCAGCTCAGCACGGTCACCTCTACAGCATGTGGGATGTACTCAGCTTTACAGCTACAGCCCTACCCCTTGTACCATATCGGAGTGCAGCTCTACTGCTGGGTGAGAAGAAAATTCATTAAAACACATCCTTGTGAAGGGATAGCACTGATATTAAGAGTCTATCAATAATGATTCTCTATAGGCCACGATAGCAATGAAATTGTAGTGATAAAGGGTGACAAAATATTGTAAGATATGTGCATCGAGGTTGCAGAGCAAATTATCTGATCTGAGAAGCAACGTGTTATCATGTGTATGAAACCATCTGCTGCCCACAGCTAAAGAAAGACACGGGGAATACAGTAGGCTGGTGAAACAGAGATTTTAGCTGGAGACATTCCCTTTGGGATGAGGAGTAACCACAGCACAGTGCTCGCACAGGACCTCCCCCAGGAGACCTTGCTCTGGCCATGTCCCCGGACTTCACTGCAATACATGCAATTAATCATTAATGCTGGTGATGAAGAGCAATATTCCTCCCTTCCAAACACCCCAATGCAGAGTCACAAAGCACTTCTCAGGGGACATCCCTGAGTGTCAGCAGTTGGACTTTGGGTTCCTACTGTAATTCACAGAGCAGGCTCAGGCACAAGCCTGCAATTGCCTGTGGCAGCAGCCAGGCAGGACAGGCAAACCCCACTGCTGGGATGACAGCTTTGACTATGCTGGAGCCCTGAGAAGCCAGGCTGGCTGATAAAGAGGTGCCCAGGAGGAGCCAGTCCAGGTCTCCACATCAAAGAATCCCAGAATTGCCCAGATTGGAAAAGCCCTTTAAGATCATGGAGTCCAACCATGAACCCAACACTGACCAGTCCCCGACTAACCCATGTCCCTCAGCACTATGTCTACACAACTCTTCAATCCCTCCAGGGATGGGGACTCCACCACTGCCCTGGGCAACCCCTTCCAATGCCTCAGAACCCTTTCAGCAAAGAAATTCTTCCTCACATCCCATCTCAACTGCCCTGGCCACAACTGGAGCCCATTTCCTCTTGTCCTGTCCCTTGGTCCTTGGTTGAACAGACCCACCCCCAGGGAGTTGGACAGAGTCAGAAGGTCTCCTCTCAGCCTCCTTTTCTCACCTTTCTCCAGGCTGGGACACCTCGTTCCCTCTCCCAGACAGCAACATCCAGTGTTGCTGGTGCTGCTGAGGAGCCCTGAGCCGCTGCACGCCCAGCCCTGCTACAAGGCAGCAGTAGAAGAGCAGAATAGCAACGCAGATGTGCTGGGGGGGGGGCTGTTCTCTGGCTGGGAATCCTCTACCCCCCAAGTACACCCCATCCCAGCAAATCCCCTTTCCCAAAATCTTCCCAGACCCTGGTGCAGAGCAGTCTGGTTCCTGCTGCTTCCAGCCCATTACCATCAAGCCCCCAAACCTTTCCCTTGGTGCTCACTCTGGATTGATGGGGTTTAGGATTGTAAGCAGTAAAAACATGGTGCAGGAACTGCAGAACATAAAAGCTGCCCCATAAAGAGCAAAGGCTTCTTCTTTTCCTCCCTGTAACCTGAAAAAAACCATCTAGTAAATCCCAGCACGTGCTCCCGATGCGGTGTGGAGACCTAATCCAAAAAGCCCAGGAATATCCCGTGATTAGCTGCACCTTGTAAATAATGGTTTTAGCCAGGTCCAGTGGAAGCTCGTCTCTAACTTGCTCACAGCTTATGTGATCTGAGTGGGGGGATCTCCCACACCTGAAATAAAGCCACCTGTCCATAAGTCATTGCTCTGCTTGTTCCAGAGCCTTAAGGGAATGTGCTGATGTTACAATCGGGCTTAAACACATCAGCCTGAGGCTGGTGTGAGAAACCAAGGGGGAGATGGGGAAGGAGAGTGAATGAGGAGCCATGCTGCTTTCTCCTTCCCCTAATGGACTTGATAATTGATGGCAGTGGGAGTGAAAGTGCTCTGGCCAAGCAGTGCATGGAGTGAGCTGGTTCCCTGCCAGCGTCCTGTGCCAAGGGTGGGAGGCAGCTCCCAAGGGGCAAGGGCAGAGCCAGGGGCTGAAGCAGAGAGCAATCCTGAGCTGCTCAGGGATACAGTGGGAGACCTGGGGGGCTGTGTGGGATTGCTGAAGGGAGACACTTCACCCTCTATCTCCTCTGCCCACAAGAAAGATGTACAGGGGATTGCTGAGAATCTATCTACTGGGAGCACGTCCTGCCTCGCTGGTGCCTGTGCTGCCTTACAGCTGCCGAATCACCAGTGCTTTGTGGAGCTGGAGGGAGGGTGGAGATGCTGGTATGTGTTGCCAGCCTGCACACAGCTCTGACAAGTGGTGGCTGCTCAGGGTGAAGGAGAAAGGGAGCCCACTCTTGCTGGAATCCAGAAATAGTTGATCCTTGGTGAAGATGACCATGGAAAGCAGTCTTTGAACTGAGGCACTGTGCCCCTCTCCCCTGATCCCCCTTACATAAAGCATCTGCTGAGGTCACTGCTGTCCCCATCTCCTCCGTGGTGGCTCCTGGAGGGCTGCAATGACATGATTATCCCTCCTTAGCAGAGCATTTTCAAAGCCCAAGCAGAGCTTTGCTCGCTAATCTGGCATTCAGTGCAGATAATAGGCTTTGAGACGAAGCCCTCCTGGAGTCTATTTTAAGGTGGTTTTGTAGCATGTCTGTCACAGCAAGAGCCATTCTGCTGCAGCACTCCCAGGACACACTCTGCCATGGCATGGTCACTCTTACCCATTGCCCCCTGCCAGACAAGCTCCTTCTCATGGCCTTTGCTCCAGGATGTGCAAGCTGAAGCATGGTGCAACCTATGGATGCCATCCCCATCTCCATCCCCATCCTCATGCCCTACAACTGCCCAGCCTTGCTGGCTTTCTGTCTTCCCATTTCCAAAAGCCTTAATGGTGTCCCCTTCCTTTGGATCTCCTCAGCAAGGAGGTGGAAGTGGGAAGGGCATATCCCAGCTCCAGAGCAGGGCTGGAGCAAGGTGCTTTCCTGGTGTCTTTGACTGCAGGGATGACTCTGACAGGGATAACCTGCTCCAGCCCTGTGGGGTGGCCTGGGTAAAACATCCCACACTTCTGGCCATTTGTTTCTTCAGTAGCTGGGGTTATTTTGGAAAGGGAGGCTCCTTCCAGAAACAGCTGGAGGGACACAGTAACCCCCTCTCCAGGGTGGTATCCACACAGGGATGCAGAGGAAATGAAGCCCACTCTTGCTGGCATCCAGAAATACTTGGGATGTAGGGATCCTCCTCTCCTGCCTGTTTCTGCTCCTGTTCCCCCTTTCACAACTCCACGTGCCCCCACCTTGCTCTTCAGGTTCACATCATACTTCATGTCACCTCACAAAGCTGAGGAGAAAGGTCAAAGCCAGGGACCAACTCCGAGGTGGGTGTTGTCTCACACGCACCCCACAAGATCACACAGCTCTTGGCTGCGGATTTGGGATTTCCCAGCCTGCCCAAGTGGAGCCAATGCATTAGCAGCAGCGTGTGGGAGCCCGGAGCCAGCTCGGCACCAGGGGAAAGGATGACTAATCTGCTCTTTCTGCTCAGCTGGGAGCCAGGGTGGGAATTCATAAGGCAGGCGCCTTGTGCCAGCCTCCCAATTAGGGACAGTCTCACCCGAGTCCCAGCCCTGGCATGACACCTCCTTGTCTCTCTGACCATGCCAGGAGAGCAGCAGGAGAGCTGCCACAGGCTTTGCCTCTCTGTGGGGGATATATTAGCGCGGGCAAGACCAGCCCTTCAGAGAGGCTGCTGCACAGCGGAGCTGAGGGCAGGGACTGGGATGCAGAGGGATGCAGGGATGTGTCAGGGATGCAGGGATTCAGGGATGCAGGGATGTGTCAGGGATGTGTCAGGGATGTGTCAGGGATGCAGGGCTGTGTCAGGGCTGTGTCAGGGATGTGTCAGGGATGCAGGGATGTGTCAGGGATGCAGGGATGTGAGTCAGTCTGCAGAGCAATGCTGTGGGCTCTTGGTCCTTTGTGTCTGGGGATGGAGTGTTCTTCCTTCCTTGAGTTTTACAGCTTCAGGGTCTCACCTGCTTTATCCACCCTGCCTCTGCCAAGCGGGAAGGAGGAAAAAGGTGCTGTGGCTCACAGCAGAACCAGCTCACAGGGCAAGCTCTCAGCACTGGGAAGGCGAGGACAGGCTGGGCTGGCAGAGGGGTGGCAGAGCCACATGTGTCTCTGGGGCTCTGTGGTCCAGCCTGGCGTGCACTGGCAGAGTTCCTGGGATTTGTGGACTGGAATAGCATGAAACGATGCTGAAAATCCGGGTTAATCTGAAGCAGCTCCAGGGGCCAGCTCTCCGAGAGCTGCCTCTTTATCTCCAGTGTGAATCCAAATCCACCGCAGGCTTAACTCCGGTCTTGGCAGCTTTACGTCAGCTCTGATTAGGTCACATCACCTTCTTTACAGCTTCCTGACCCTCTTGTGGAGGCTGCCTCCAGATTTTCAATATTTTATATTTACACAACAGTGAAACCATCCTCAGGAGTCTACAGGAAGGGCAGATCCTGAAAATACCACCTGGCCTCCTGTCTCCCCATGGATCACCATCTGGAAGGTGTTGTCCTGCATCCTCTGACAACCAGCATATCCCATGGGGTGAGAGAACATCCTGCACCCCTGAATCCATGCCTAAATCTGACCCAGTCATGGGGAGCTGGCACCAGCTGGGATGCTGGCTGATGGGTGGTGGCCCTTGTCAGGAGCCAGCAGCCAAACCACCCCCCGTGGGACTGGCAGAGCCAGGAACATGGGTGTACCCCGATGAGGGAAGTGTGATAATGGAAAAGCATTCTGGGACATTGCCCTTGGACCAGGGCATCAGAGAAAATGAGGGTGGTGTTTTCCACCCACCACTGTAGAGCCTGGGGGAGAATCAACCCCAAAATAAAACCAGAAAGGTCAGGTCAAAAGCAGGAGCACAGGTAGGGGTGGGTGCCCCAGGGACTCCTTTCCTGGTGGGCAGAGTCCCCAGTGAGTGAACAGCCAGGTTGGGGCTTCCCTAGAGGTCTGGGGTGCTGAGCTCACCGTGCAGAGAGCTCAAGTGGTGAGGACACAGAGGGTTGAGAGAGCTGCCACCATTGCTGTTATGAATAAGGAGAAAGATGAGGGCAGCATGGCACCTTTCACACAAACAGGGGAATTTTGGGTGGTGATTCCTGTTTTCCAGCTCTCTAGAGCCTCTGCTCATCTTTTTTTCTATCCTGTCTCATTTCCACTGGCACATGAGACACCAAACTGGAGTGTTCTGTTTCCATGTATGTGAACATGATGCTGAATGGAGCTGGACCAGGGAAGCCCACGGAGCTCTCGGGTTAAGCAGACAGGGCAGAAACTTAGAGGACAAAAGAAGGAAAACCACTCCTTTCCCTAAATAGACAAGAGTTTAGGCAACTCCAAAGAGCAACCACTCCAAAGAAGGAGAGGCCACTTGGCTGCTCTCCTTGGCTACCAAGGCCCCTGAGCTGGGGTCCTGTGGTCTCTGTAGACTGTTTCTGTGTTCAGGAGATGCTCTCCCTGGAAATTAGAGGTGAAAGATGGGAACAGCTGGATGGCAGGTAGGACAGTCATCTGTCCCCTGCTCCCAGTGCTGTGCAGAGCAGAGCACCTCAGCAACGAGCTGTTAACTGGTGTAGTTGGTTTGACCAGCTCCTTGCTGGAGAAGATCCCCAGCCCTTCCCTCGGGATATTTGCAAAAGCAGAGAGAACAGGCATGGAGACTGCAAGACAAGAGCAGAGTGTGTGGTCAGAGAGCAGCAGTGAATCAGGCAAGAGTTTCCTCATGTGAGCAGACACCCTTGTCCTGTACTTGCCATGCTGACCCTCCTCTTCTCACCTCTCCTGCCCTCGCCCTGGCTGCAGCCAGCATGTGTGAACAGAGCCCTTGTAAAGAGTCAGAGATCTTCCTTTAAGACTAAACCTCTCCTCTTTTCCCATTTGCATTTTGACCTTACAGCTCCAGGTCCCAAGGAAGCCAACAGGGACTGGAATATGGTGAACTCTTTGTTCAGACATATGAATTACTGCTGCTATCTGCTGGACAGCTGGTAAGATCTGTCCTTCTGTGCCACCCAAACACCCAGAGGTGAACCTCTGATCTCAGGAGATGGTGGCAGAGATCATTTTCTCCTCCAGTCTCTGCCCTAACCTTTGATGACTCAATTTTTCATTCCAGCAGCAAATACCAGGGACCTGGAATTGTTACTGGGAAGGGATGGAGACCCAGAAGAGGATGAATCTCCCAGCTTGCATGCGAGACACAGCCCCTCATGTGCAACTGGAGTGAAGATAGACACAGATAGATGTGAGCTGACACATCCCCCATCCATAGAGACACACCAGGACACTCATTGGTGCCATGACACAGGTGACCATAAAGTCCAGAGGATGGTGTCCCCACACAGAAAAGCACCACTCATACAGGCACAGGGGCCTGTGCACACCCATGGGCACACAAATACCTCAGTACTTCAAGGGGGTCACTAAAAGCATGAAGGAAGGTGAGGCAGTGACTGAAAAACTATGATGACCAGAAGCATCCCACTGCCAGGGTGGAGCATGCACACACATCTGCCACCTTCCTGCAGTCCCTGCCCCACTTCTCAAACACCCACCGGAGCCCTGATGAACCCAATGGGTGCTGCAATTTCTTATGGCCCAGCAAGAGAATGAGGGGCAAGACCCAGCTCTACTGCTGCTGTTTGTGGAGCAGGGAGGTCTGGCAGGGAGGAGATCTGCTGAAGAACCTTCCCTGTTATCCCAGGTGGGGCATTCAAGTCAAGGTTGAAGTAGTCAGCACAGAGGTTCCCTGCTCTGGGTTCTTATGAAGCGCCTCAGGGGCGCATGGAGAAGGGATGCCTCCATGAGACACTGATTTGCTTGGCAAAGAACAAGAAGAAAAAAAGAGGAGTGATGCTCAAGAGGCTTCATCAGAGAGCACAACAGAGCACTGGCAGAGCTCAGCTTCCATGGACAACTACAAGCCCTTTATACTGGCCACAGCTGAGCAGTGGTGCTGAGGGAAGTCTGAAGGTTTGCACCAGATGCCAGTAGGGCCAGAGTGGGGCCAAAAAGCAGAGATTGTGTCAGCTGCTGAAATAGAAAGTGTAGATCCATCAGTGTTGGCTGAGAAAAAAAGCTGACATTACTGCCCTGGATTATTCTTTCTTCTCTCTCCACTGTGAAGTCCCCAGCTGACTGTGCTGAGCCATCCCTGCTCTAGGAGGGGCTGGCAATAAGCTGTAATTAAGTGGGCACAAGTCTAATCAGTCTGCAGTGGCACAGAGACTTGGACAAAGGCATTGCTAATCTCTGGTATCCCCCCTTCACCAGGGACAGGCAATATGTTAAATTATGGCAAAGCATCCGTGAAGCACAGGTTGACACCCGGTGACTTTTTCTGCTGACAAGAGAACTGCTCCAGCTGGAAACGATGGTCCCAGCATCGTGTGCAGAAGGCAGCCCCTGAGCATGTCAATCTGGACAAGAGGAGCAGCCAGTACCTCTTCCAGAGCCCAACAAGGTGACAAGGGGATCCAGCTCTGGCCTTGACCCAAGGTTTTGAGAAAAGGAACATCCCCAGAAGAGCAAGATGACGGCATCCCCACAGAAGTGACCAGGCAGCCCTTTGGGAGCAGCAGCACTGCTTTTCCCAGAGAGCCCCAGGCTGGTGAAATACTGGTAACAAGTTCAGCTGGGAGGATGCTGCAAGCACCTGTAATTGTTCTGTTCCAGCTGAAATAGTTTCTAGGTGCTCTTGTTCTTCCAGTTAGACAGAGGATCATAGAATCATAGAATCATAGAATCACAGAATCATAGAATCATAGAATCATAGAATGATTTGGGTTGGAAGGGACCTTAAAGCTCATCCAGTTCCAACCCCCCTGCCATCAGCAGGGACACCTTCCACTAGACCAGGTTGCTCAAAGCCAAACATGGCTGTCTCCATGGATGGACCTAGGATGCTAGGCTGTCTCCATGTCCTCGACCAGGCTGCAAGTGGCCATCCCATAGAGCAGAGCTCTTGCTGCCTTTCTGCACTGAGAGTGCCCGCAGCAGGACACAGGGATCAATGAAGGCACCAGTCCTGTGCCCCCTACCCACTGTCCCTTCCCACCGATGGTGAGAGCCAGGGCAGCAGAGGGGTTAAGAGAGCCTGTATTCTTCACCATCAATCCATCCTGCAAATCTGACGGCCCCATCTCTTCAACCGGCCCAGATTGATTTCTTGACTGGGAGCAATGAGCAGCTTCACATGAAAAATGAGGCTTTGTGCCATCAATAGAAGTTCTAATTACAACTTAAATCCAGGACATTCTTTACAGCGCGGATCAGATTTACAGCGCCTTGCAGGTGGGCGTGCAGCCCGTTCTAATTAAAAGCAGCACACATTGCAGATTGCTTCAGACGGGCCATTTCCAGCTCCCCAGCACCACAAGGGCACAGAGAAGAGCTTCTGGAGTTGAACTTGCAAGGGAGGTACCAGGCACCCCAAGGGCACTCAGCACCACTTGCTTTGGAGGAGCCAGGGAAGGTCAGAAAGCTCCAGTTTCCTCCTTTCTTTTCTCTGTTCTGTCACTGATCAGGTTGCCCACATTGGGGGCTGGGCCTTGGCTGAACAGCCCCACACAGAAGCATAGGAGCGTTTGGGTTGGAAAAGCCCTTTAAGCTCATCGAGTCCAACCATGAACCCAACACTGACCAGTCCCCGACTAACCCATGTCCCTCAGCACTGTGTCTACAGGACTCTTCAATCCCTCCAGGGATGGGGACTCCCCCACTGCCCTGGCCCACCCCTTCCAATGCCTCAGAACCCTTTCAGCAAAGAAATTCTTCCTCACATCCCATCTCAACTGCCCTGGCCACAACTGGAGCCCATTTCCTCTTGTCCTGTCCCTTGGTCCTTGGTTGAACAGACCCACCCCCACCTCCCTCCACCCTCCTCCAAGGGACTTGGACAGAGCCAGAAGGTCTCCCCTCAGCCTCCTTTTCTCCAGGCTCAACAACCCCAGTTCCCTCAGCTGGGAACTCAGCACACTTGTGCTCCAGACCCTTCCCCAGCTTCATTGCTCTTCTTTGGGCACGCTCCATGCCCAGCACCATCCCCCTTGGCCCACCCCATTTCTCTGTTATACACACCACGCCATGTGCAAACAGCAGAACCACTGGGTCTGACTGGGTACAACCCAGCAAGCATGTACTGAGATATCATGGGAGGCAGCCTGCGAGCTGGCTGATGCACCCAAGGGACCATTCAGTGACCGAATGCCACAGCCTGGTGTAAGGATGCTTTGTGGGGTCTATCACCAGGAGGTAGGTCCCAAGGTCATGACCAGGGCACTTTCCAGCTCTGCTGTCAAGGTGCTCAGAGGCTTTGAACAGACTATTCTCACACGTGCCTCAGTTTCTCCATATCTGAATCAGGAGAACTGTCCTTCTGAACAGGGCTGGAAAATCAGAGGCTTTGAGAAAGACAGGGAGAAAGTGTCTTGTTAACTGGGCATTCCTCGGGGAGCTCTGTCAGAGGCGGGTGGCATGTCTTGAGTCTTGCATGCCTACCCAGAGAGGTGCTGCTGTGGGGTTACCCTGGGACTGGGATCTTTCTCAGGGAAGCCTGTTCTTCTGCACAGTGAGACCTTGTGGTTGGTGCTTCATCTCCTCCAGTCCCTGAACAGGGGCAGTCACTGCTCTGCACTGCAGCGTGATGGTGTTTTGCAGGAAGCTGCTGGGCTGTTCCCTGCTGCTCTGCAAGGCTGTTCAGGAACATAGTGCTGCAGCCCATCATCCCAGGTTGGGCAAGAGGACAGGATCCCTCTGCTAGATACTGCTGGCTGCTGCACCGAGACCCTGAGCTTGCTAAAAGTGTTTCCTAAGAAAGCTCCAAGAGGTGCTGGAGTTGGAGGCCAGAGACAGAAAATGTTGAGCAAGTCTTCATCATCTAATGAGAGATCCTGGCTCCCTGGGCAATGTTATGTGTCCCAAATGACTCCCACTGGAAACCTGGCTGCCCCAGCAGTGGGAGGTAGCTCAGGTACTAGAAGGTACAGGTACTAGGGGATGAGCTCTTTCTAGTGGATGTCAGGATTCAGTATGTCCAGGGACATTGTCATTGTGGTGATGGGGACAAAGTATCCCCATCCCACATGTATCTCAGCTCCCACTGGGTCCTGTTGCTGTGTGGTGGGCAACCTGAGCACTGCCTCAGCCAGCTCCCCAGGCTGAGCACTTCATCCAGCCCCTACAGCTTCTCCTGGTGCTCAGAGCATCCTTGCTCCCAGCTCTGCTCCTAGTGAAGTGCAGAAGATCTTCCTGAGACATTACTTCTTCAGCACAGAATTTGAGGAGCTGAGGTGGGTTACAGTGAGCAGGGAGAGCACTGATTTCATAGGGCTGGAAGTTAAATTACTCTTGCCATGAGATGATGCTTTTGAGAAAAGAAAAATCCCTCCACAGAAGAGTTGTTGGAGGTTTGTGGTGATGGATGTGCAGTGACCTGGGGCTCTCCAGAAATCCCCCCTGCTCCTGCTGGAGCCTGAAAAGGTGGAGCTCAGTTTAGAGTCTAGAAGGTCGTTGGTGAGACTGCTTCTCCAGAGCTTTTTCCACTAGGAGCTTGGAGAAGCAGAGAGATGATGCTGGAAGCTGCTATCCAAAGACCTTACCTGTGTCCTGGATCACAGCTGGTCCCAAAGGCAGCCAGCTGTGACTGCTGGCTGATAGCAAAGGGCAGGACAGGGGATCTGCCCAGTGAACAAAAGCAGCCGACTGCTGTTGGAACCAAAGGGTCAGGCTGCTGCAGTACCCTACAAGAAACACCACCACCAGCCAGGAGACAGATTTATAGCCAACAGCTGGTGGGATGTGACCCTGTGAGGAGCCTTCCAGCTCAAGAGAGGCCACAAATGCTTGTGGAATGTGAGAGATAGGAACTCTGTGTTCGGATGAGCCAAAAAACCGGCCTCATGACTCAGCCAGTCTGGACCCAACCTTGCCGCAAGCAGCTGTGGGGGCCCAGGGCATCCTGGATGAAGGAAGAACCTCAGGCTCCTTCCTCCTTGGTCTTTCATATTTCCTGCCTACAGCAAGATGAAATAGCTCATGTCATCCAGTCCCTGATGTGGGTGAACAGCTACCAAGCCCAGATGTGACCAACCCCATCCTGACACGTCTGCTACGATTTATCAAAGCTGATGAGGATGCCAGCAAAGTTCACCCATGTGGTCCCCATCACTCCCACACAGATTGGGAGTGTCCTCTTGCACTGAACCTGTTAGGATGTGAACAGACCAGGAACTCTGCATCACTGGGCTAGACAGACCATGGGAGAGTCCCCTGAAGCTGATGTGCCTCAAACCTGTCTATTATGTCCCTTGAGAGCTAGTGGTACAACAGGAAATATTGAGGATGGGACGGTTTCCTGATCCAAAGATGTCCAATTTCTGCAGCCCTCAGTGTCAAGGGGCCATGGGGCGTGGTTAGGCACAGAGTTTGAGGGCCTCCAGAAGATGTCCAGGGCTTCCTGGAGGTGCACAGAGTCATCAAGGATGGTCCTTGTGTCTCCATTGAAAAAATCTCTGTCCAGGTCTTGGGCCTGGCCACATCACATTGGGCTTGTCACATTGTCCTTTGGGGTGAAGGAGGTAGAAGGCTGGTTCTTTGGGATTCAAATGGAATTTCTGTTGGCTGTAAGAGACGCACCAAAAACACATCCATGTCCTTGCAAGACTTCAACCTTAAAGAGGAGGAGTCTCCTGGATCAGTGTCTTTGGAGGATTTTGCCTCTGTCCAGGACCTTGAAGCAGATGCTTTCCATGTTTGGACTCAGTCTGCAAGGAGAGCTATTGGAGATTTGGTAGAGAGGATATCTGGAGCTCCTCAAACACAAGGCCAGAGGTGATTTTATCACCTGCAGTACTCGTGGAGCAGAGCTTTGCTTTTGGTAAAAGCGTCTATCTTTCAAAATAGTTGGTTTTTATTGTCCTAACCTGCTTCCCATGTTTTGCTTTCATTGCTGTGCCGTGGTGTGACCCACACCAGGATCAGGGCTGGGGTGCACCCTTCAACAACCTCCCAGGCAGTAACTGAGCCTGTCAAATGGAGCAGCAGAGAAACAAGCCTACAGGGAGCCCTTTCCAAGGGAAGTGTTGCAAGGGGCTCTGGTAGGTGAATGAAGGGACCTTTTGGGGGACTCTGGGCAGCCTTCAGACAACAGCATTTACAAGACTTTGTGATAAGAGTGAGAGGATATTTTGCAGCTGATGAGCACATCAGGTGCCATTTCAATGGGGTAAGGACCCTGAAGATAAAAATGTGTATTTTGGAAAAAAAAAAAAAACCCTCATATTTTATCATGGATTTATTGTGCACCCCATAGCTGGGCTATGCAGAAGGCTGATAAGGAGGCAGAGAATAGGAGCTGGTTTCCTGTGCTCGGCAGACGACGCCTGCGCCTCTCTCTGCCTCTGCTTTTATGTAGTTTGGAAGTGCTCAGAAACTGCTGGGCACAGACACTTCTGAAGCAGCAGCAACTTTGCACGGCGCGTTTGTTTTATGTCTGAACTGTACATACAGCAGTGAATAGAGCTCATAAAAGATGGATGTATTCTTGTTCTTTTTGCTGGTTTTGATTTATTATTTACTTCACTTTTTTCAACTCTTCTGAAGTGCTGCAAATCATCTAAATCATTTTTTCTCCTCTGCTTGGCTAGTTTCGGAGAGCTGAAGCGAGATCATTGTGCCTAGCTCCTCTTCATTGCAGGGTTTGCTGTGGGTTTCTTAGGAAAAGAGAAAGAGAACCAAGAAATTTGAGTTCTTACATCTCCACAAAGTGCCTTGGAAAGACTTAAAGGTCTTCTTCCGGCTGCTCACTGCATTTCCAGAGGCTGGATTGTTCAGCCTGTGCTCAGCTATGTGAGCGTTTGCTGGCGCATGCGGTTCTGTCCATGTCTGTGGATGGTCCATGTGAATAAACGTTCACCAACGCTGCAAGGAGGGTCTGTCCAAGCTGCTCCTTGTGCAGCTGGGTTGCTGCAGGGTCATTTCCTTGGGCTTTGGAGGGAATGTGGATGAGACTCTGGGTCCGGTGACTCCAGAGATGAGGTGATGTTTTTAAGTATATGGACACAGGTTCACTCCAGCAGAGCAGCTCTGAGGGATGGATGTGAAAGGTGCAGAGGGTTTTGTTCAGGGCTGGTTAATGTCTGTGCAGTGCAGTGGGACATGGTCTGGTGGACTGAAGTTCAAAGCCAAGATACTCCATCAACAGTGGCTTCTCCAGTAATGTCTCCTGGCCTCATTCATACTGTGGACAATGTAGCAGGAGCTTCAGCACCCAGGAAAATAAGGAAAATCTGTGTCCACAACCAGAAGAGTCCCCAGAGAACAGATTTTCCAGGGCACTTAGCACCCCAAGGCTGTTGGGGTGTTTAGCACCTTTCATGCACCCATCTCAGTCTGACTCGAACCCAGGCCACGCTGCTGAACTGAATACTTCAGAAACCCAGGACGAAGAGACTTCTGCAAGACGCAGAGCCTTGTTCCTGCAGCTTCCTCTTGTTTGTCCCATCTGCTTGTCCTGCTGGCTCCCAGAGCATGGGCACAGGAGGTATGAGTCCATTCACAGTGCCTCTGAAGGACAATTGAGGTGACCCCATTTACCCTAGATCTAGAGGGTCGGAGTCAGTGGTGTCCCCTGAACTCAGGAGCCATCCGTTGAGCAAGGAACAAATAGAGCTGTCCAAATCCAGGAGAAGCACGAGAAGGTCCTGGCTGTGGGAAGGTGAGGCAAAGTGCAGCAGAGCCCTGGAAGCTATAGACAAGCAGAGAGGGGTCCTGAAGAAGCAGTGGATGAGGTGAAGAGGAGATCAGTCATCCCCCCATCCCTTTCCCGCAGGGGTTTTGGGATCAAGAAGGGCCAAAGGGCTCTTCTCACCTCCCCACACTTCCAGATCTCCGGGGAGATCTCATAGCTATAAGATCTCCGGGGAGATCTTATAGTGGTCTTCCAATACCTGAAGGGCCTACAAGAAAGCTGGGGAAGGACTTTTCATAAGGACAGTTAATGACAAAACAAGGGGAAATGGGTTTAAGCTGAAAGAGGGGAGGTTTAGATTAGATATTAGGAAGAAGTTCTTCACTGTGAGGGTGGGCAGACACTGGAACAGGTTGCCCAAGGAAGTTGTGGATGCCCCCTCCCGGGAAGTGCTGAAGGCCAGGCTGGATGAGGCTTTGAGCAACCTGGTCTAGTGGAAGGTGTCCCTGCTGATGGCAGGGGGGTTGGAAGTAGATGATCTTTAAGGTCCCTTCCAATCCAAACCATTCTATGATTCTATGATTCCAGCAGGATCCAGGCGGTGTCCCAGCAGCCAAGAGCACACCAGGCTGCTTTGGGCTCACAGTGCTGGACTCAGGGGATCTTTCTCCTTCCTGTCACTTTGTGTCTTTTTTTTCAAGGGGAATTCAGCTGTAGGGGGAGAAATGAACAGGCTGCTAATGAAAGGGCAGCTGCTGCTCCATGTCAGGCGTGTGAGACCCCACTGGGAGCTCAGCTGGATGCAGTGGGTGGCTGGACACCGTTTATTTTTACATTAGAGCTATTTTCCTCTCACCCTGTCTGCTCTGTGCTCTTTGTTTAAGAGTCGGTTCATCCTCTGTCAGATGGTCATGGATGCAGGATGAGAGCACAAACCTTCCCAGTAAAGGCCAATTTTAGGACAAAAACTGATGGGGTAAGGAGGAGGATCTTGGCTCAGCATCCGTTAGCATCGATGGCATAGCTGTCCTTGATCAATGGCACTACCTACCTTTGCCTGGTTCTCACCAACACTGCAGCAAGCAGAGACGTAAGGGTGCAACGTAGGGCAGAAACTTACTGGCTGCTGGCCATAAAAGAGATTTGCACAGATATTCTGACCCCTTCCCAAAATAAAATATCAGGAACTGTCTGTGAGTTTAGGAAAATACCATCTGGGTCTGGTTTCCTGGGCAAGGAGAAGGTTATCAAAGCACAGAGTACCTCTGTGCATCTGCAGATGGGCAGGTAGGATGTAACAAAACAAAACTGTGCTGAAGAACATGTAGCATCAGTCACAGTTGGATGGGAACAGAAAAGTCTGGAAACAACCTTCTCATGAGTGCTCTGAACATTGAATCCTCCTGATCCTCAGAGCTGTGTCTCTAAGAGGTGACCCATTTCCAGTACTGGGGGTGGGGCAGTGGGACACAAGTAGCCCAGCTCTACCCAAATGTTCCTCTATGTCATCACCTCCACCCAAGTCACTAGGAGAGCATCTCTTGGCATGCAGCCTGATGAAGGATGCGTGCTCCTTACACAGCCCAAGCCAAGACTGTGGTACCTGGCACATGAGCTCTCCTGTGGCCCAGGACAGAGGCTGTAAGAGCAAGGTGAAGCTCCTTGTTTCTCTGACTGTCCTGATTATCTCCTGCAGAAGAAGGTCTTCTCAGTGCAGGTGCAATGCCACAGAGTTGGCTGGGCTCCTCCTGGTGCCCCAGGCACCAGCAGAGCTGGACACAGCAGAAACTTTTATTTCCATAAAAAATGATGCTGAATAGGAGGCAAGGAGAACCCAGCTTTGCTCTCAGACAGTGATTAATCACAGGGACCTGGTGCCAGAGAAGCCGTGGATTCATCTCACCTAATTTCAGGCATTTAGAAATTCAAGGTCTAAATGGAAGTGAGCCCTCTCAGCTCCCTCTAGGCTGAACAGAGAGAAATGGTCATTTCCAGAAGGTGAGTCCCTGCAGAGCTGAGCAAAGTCAGAGCCAATTAGCACTGCCAGGTTTATGAGCTTAGTGCCAGGGGCAGGAGATGGGATGCTCAGAGGTGGAGCGTGTCGTCCAGGATGGATGCAGATTGGCAAAAGGTGGAGGTGCCGTGGGACAGAGGGGTGATGATGATGATGAGGAGGAGGATGCGGTGGTGAAGCTGGGTACCATGGGGGCTACATGAAGTCTTGTGGCCATGTGGCTGCGAGCCATCTGGATCCACTCATCCCTGGAGGCGTTCAGGATGCTGACCGTGGTCTGACACATCTGAGCACAGCGATGCCCTGGGCCGACTCGGAGCACGGTGCCCACGCTGCTCTGCACTGAATCAGCCTGACAACAGCCAGAAGAGTAACAGACTCAAACGTCACATTTTAAATGCCCATAAATTTGGAAACAGAGCCAGAGCTCTTTAATCTTGGTTCATTTTTTTCATTCGCAACCAGATAACAAAGGAAGCCAAGAGCGAGCTCGAGCCATGAATTATTTAGGGAGGGCACAACCATCTCTGGTTGTTTGGAGGTTGTTCTGCCATCCTGGGGTGCACGGGGGGAGCACCAGTTGGCTGAGGGTCAGCTGGATGTAGCATTTCTCCATCAGGGTGTGATGTCCTCTAGGCACTGAGAAGGTTTTATCCCAGCCCTGATGGAGATGGAGAGGCACAGCTAGGTCCCAACCTCTGTGCCAAGTGTGTGGCCTCTGGGATGGCTGTGAGGTGTAGTGCAGCACCACTCCCTCTCAGCCAGTCATCCTCTGCCTGGGGCACAAGAGGCAAGGGCTTTTCCTTCAGAAAAGGGTGGGTATTACCTGCTCCCCAAAAAGGATATTTAGCAAATGCTTGGCTTAGTACAACACAGAGGAAAACAAGCTTCCTCAAAGCAGTGGAAAGCCAGCAAAGCAAGGACCCCCAGCCAGATTTCTCTACACGTGCTGCTCTTGAGCATGGCTGAGACCTCGTGACACGTGGGAAGGAGGGAGCTCAGTGTCCCCTGGCTGGTGTCAGGGTCAGAGCCCTCCGAATAGCCCCGCATCCTGGCCCAAGGCACAGCACTGCGCTGTGGAGAACGCGGTGCCAAAGCACCAGGGTGGAGGAGCTGAAGAAGGAATCTTTCCTACCCTGCTCTGGAGCTCAGTGAGAAGGATGGAGGCTCCTGAGCAGCCTGGAGCACCAATTTCACGGAAATCCATTTATCTCTGCTTCCTGCAACCCTCACGACATGAATAAATGATGATTGCAGAAGTGATGAACCTGCCCCTGTTTAGGTGTGAAATGAATGTTTACAGGCATAGAATAAATCAAGTATCCCACGGGCGAGCAGCGGGATATTAAACCAAACACCTTTATGTGCTTAGCACTTGCTGTTAGAGGCCAAGGGTTTGAAGCCTGGTCAGGTATTTCCATTAGCCCCAGTGTGACAGGCACCGAGCACTGGGTACCTGCTCTGTAAAGGCCAAAAGATCTCTAAGGACAGGAGGGAGCTACCAGCTCTCGGATGAGCAGCTTGCCTCCCGTCTTCTCCACCTTCCCCCTCTTGTTTCTCTGCACACCTCTCTCTCTCCGCCTAACGCTACAATCTGCACAGACTCTAAGAAGTCAGGAATACAATGCAAATTCGTGAAGGATTGGCAAGAAATTGCGTGTGTGCTAGTTGCCTGTCAGCATGCAGAGTACTTCTAATCTTGTCACATAAATAATACGATTATGTAAAATATCAAACAGTTGGAATAAACTTAAAAGCCACAATGTTCTAGTCACAGACTTAATAGAAGGGGGGGAAAAAAACCCAACAAAAAAATAAGTAAAATCCTTTTTTTATTCTGCAAGCATGGAGGGGAAATGGCTCCTCACTGAAATCAGCTGGAGCCTCCCGGGACGTGAGGAGGTGGGAACTGGTTGGAGAGACAGAACTGCTCCTTAGGATATCTGGACACAGCCCTCAGCCTCACTGAGGCACGACTGATGAACAGGAGAGAGCAGAGCTGTGGAGTCAGGAGGAGTCTCCCTCAAGGTCACCAAGGACTTTGGGGACAGTCAGGACAGAGCTGGTGCTCCCTGCATGCTAATTTGCCTCTCCACCCCCAGAAACCCACTGCTGCTGCAACTACTGGTGTGAGACATCCCTTCCAACCATGGGAATTATTCACCTGAGAGGAAAACCCTGACCCAAAACCCCCCCAAGCCAGCTGCCTGCATTGCTCTTGTCCTTGCCCCCCAGCACCCAGCCTGTGCTGGCTGCCAGGACCAGGACAGGGCAAGGAGGGCTGCGTGTTCCTGGAGCACGATTCTCCTCTTGGCTCTGCATGGCTAATGCTCTGCCCTCTCTTTGTACCGCCTGCAGTGTCTCCAGCATCACTACAGGATGAGAGAGGAGGGAACGGTGCCCAGGGACCCGCCGGGAGGGTTTTGTTACTGGCCCCGAGATCAAGAGCAGCATGAAAAGCCACTGTCCCTTTGTTAGAGCTCAGTAAAGAGACCAGCCTGACTGAGATGGAAAATAAAACCCTCTCTTCCTCCACACAGGCACGTGTACAGCCCTGACCGTGCGAGCTCAGAGCCCTCGCGTGCACCAACACGGCTTATGACCATGACACCCCAACTCCAGCTGGGAGCTGAAGCTGGAGCAGTCTCGGAGGTTCACCACAGTTGCCCCGTGGCATAGAGCTGGGTCTCCTTCCAGATGCACCCCCCAGGCCATTCCCTGAGCAGACACAGCGAGCGCAGCCAAGGCAGGACAGATCTTGTCTCTGCTCAGGGAGCTTAGCCAGACAGGTGAGCTGCTTCCCTGGCATGCCTTTGGTGGGGCATGGAGGAACAATGTTGAGGTGTGGGCCACCTTCACAGCCATCATCTGTACCATCCTCACAGTGGGGCTGGTAACTTCTGCCCTGGAAGCAAAGGGCTTGTCCCTGACCAGCCACAAACTAAGCTGTGGACTGATCAAAGTGGAGCCTAGCAGGGTTTCATAGAATCACGGAATGGTTTGGGTTGGAAATGACCTTAAAGATCATCTAGTTCTACTCCCCTGCTGTATACAGGGTTGCCAACCACTGGATCAGGCTGCCCAGGGCCCCATCCAACCTGGCATTAAATGCCTCCAGTGATGGGGCATCCACAACTTCTCTAGGCAACATGTTCCAGTGCCTCATCACCTTCTGTGTGAAAATTTTCCTCCTAATATCCAACCTAAATCTACCAATTCCCCTTGCCCTATCACTATTATTTGTCCTTAGTGGGTTTAAGCTGAAAGAGGGCAGGTTTAGATTACATATTAGGAAGAAATGCTTCACTGTGAGGGTGGTGAGACACTGGAACAGGTTGCCCAAGGAAGTTGTGGCTGCTCCTCCCTGGAAGTGTTGAAGGCCAGGCTGGATGAGGCTTTGAGCAACCTGGTCTAGTGGAAGGGGTCCGTGCTGATGGCTGCGGGGTTGGAACTGGATGAGCTTTAAGGTCCCTTCCAACCCAAACCATTCTATGATTCTATCACTGCCCATGTAAAAAGTTGTTCTTCCTTTTGTTTATAAGCTCCCTTCAAGTACTGGAAGGCTGCAATGAGGTTTTTCCAGAGCCTTGCCCTTCCCACCCATCAGTGCCCACAGCACTCCCCACAGCCTCCAGAGAAGGTGCTGTGATGGGAACAGATGAAATGGCACATCTTTGGGCCAGGAAAGACCTTCACTGTCTGCTGAAGCATCTGTGCTCAGCTGAGGTCCAGCTGCCAAGCTGTGCTAGCACTCTGCATTCATGTTCCCTGCTGCATCTCCCACGGGTTCATCACCAAGATTGATTTGCTGCTCCCAGACTTTGACAAGTTTTGGAAACCCCTTGCCTTGGGAGAAGACCCTCCCTCTTCCCAGTGAAGCTCTGCAATTTTCTCTTGGGGCACAGCATGAGTTCTACCCTCTGCCTTGCTGCCTGCAGTGCCCAGGCAGCCAAGGACATGTGGCCAAGGTTGGTGTGGTGACAGGGCCATGCCCGTGGAGCACGGGCAGTTTGCAGATGTGTGTCCTGCTTGGGGCAGCGTGTAACTTACACACTGAGCTGCCCCTTCTGCTTAAGAGAGCAGCTTTGACGAGCCGAGCTGCGGGCAGGGCTCCTGCCTCTGTGTGGCTGATGGCCCAAGAGGGAACACAGGCACTTTCCCTGCCTGCTGCCTCTGACTCACCTCTGTCCCCCTCCAGTTTGCCCTTTTCCAGGTAAGAAGACAGCCAAGGCCACTCCATGGAGCTGCTTGTTTAATGAAAGAAATAGTTCCCCTCATCTGGCCATTTTAAAAGAGGGAGGAGAAATTGCTGGTTTAAGGGCATCTACAAAAGAGGGAGCAGATCCACCCCTACATTTAATGGACAATAAAACTGGGAAAACACCTCCATCCCAAACATCCCATCTCCTACACTGAGCAGATCTTCACACTGGGAGCCAAGTGTCTGTGAGTGAGACCAAGTCCAATTTATAAGGACTTCTTCTCCTTGGTCATCCCTTTAAGGGCTGGCTGCCCCACTTTTCTGGGCTGGGGCAGGCTGAGACCCACCAGCTCATTGCACGCACGGCAGAGCAGTGACCCAGCAGCAGCTCATTGCACGTCATATCCTAGTTGAGTGTCTTCGGATCAGTGCTGTGGGAGTCTTGGCCTCACTCCTGCATTAATTCCTGGAGGAAAAGCCCTTTCTGTTGCCAGATAACTGCACCTGATGCCCACATTTTGCCACTGTTGCCACAGTGCCCGGGGGACCCTGGCTGGGGGAGCAGCTGCCTTCTCCATGTGTGCTCCTCTCAGAATCACACAGAATTACAGAATTGCCCAGACTGGAAAAGCCCTTTAAGCTCATCGAGTCCAACCATGAACCCAACACTGACAAGTCCCCCACTAACCCATGTCCCTCAGCACTGTGTCTACACGACTCTTCAATCCCTCCAGGGATGGGGACTCCACCACTGCCCTGGGCAACCGCTTCCAATGCCTCAGAACCCTTTCAGCAAAGAAATTCTTCCTCACATCCCATCTCAACTGCTCCTGGCACAACTTGAGGCCATTTCCTCTTGTCCTGTCACTTGTTCTCTCCTCCCAGCTCTCCACTCCTGGTCCACCGCCTCAGGCAAGGCAGCAATGTGGGGCACTAGAGAAAAAAGCCAAAGCCCTGCAAAGGCAGCAGTGTGCCCTCCAACCCCCCTCCTCCCTCACAATCTCTCTCCTCTACCTCCACCAGTCACCCCCTAAACCAGACTGACAGCCCCATGGCTGGGAGCAGACTCACTGTCCCACCCTCCCTGTGGTCACATCAGCCCCAAACAGTCCCTTCCAGTGCTCAAAATGACTTTGCATGACAACTTGTGGACGCCCCCTCCCTGGAAGTGTTCAAGGCCAGGTTGGATGAGGTTTTGAGCAACCTGGTCTAGTGGAAGGTGTCCCTGCTGATGGCAGGGGGGTTGGGACTGGATGAGCTTTAAGGTCCCTTCCAACCCAAACCATTCTGTGATTCTATGACCTCCCCTTGCTCCAGGGAATTCTCCTCTCGTCCTGCACCATCTCTCTCTCTCCTGCAGGATGTTATGGACTTTCCTTGTTGCTCTCCTGCGAAGCTCTGCAGCCTGCCCTGGTGCAAGAGAGAGGGAACCAACCCTTCCTCCTGTCCCTTGTTTTCTGAGGTTTCAGGCAGCTACTGGTTGTCACTGGGAAGTCAGGGTTATTTTAATTTGCCTGTAATTGCATTATCTCTACCCAACTCTCTGCGGACGTACTGCAAACAAGCCTGGATCCTCCAGCCTCTCCCCTGATGGATTGCTCAGCAAGGCAACGCTCCAAGGCCTGTCCCCTGCTCTCTCATAACATGACAACCCCATTACTGGCTTTGTGCAAAGGCTGCTCAGTTCCCTCATCCCCTGGCACACAGCTGCCCTGCAGACACATCCTGTCCAGCGCTCCTCCAGAATCGCTCCAAGCTGACCAAGCACAGGAGAGCCCAGATTGACACCAATGTGAGCAACAGGCAGAGCAGGTTGTGGGGCTCGGAGCACGGGCAGGAAGAGCTCAGGTGCACAACAAGGCTGTTGTGTTGGGTTGACCCTGGCTGGATGCCAGATGACCACCAAAGCCCACTCTATCACCTCCCTCCTCAGCAAGATGGGGAGGGGAAAAAATAAGATAGAACACAAAAAAAACAAACTCGTGGGTTGAGACAAAAGTCAGTTTAATAGAAGCAAAGCAAAGCTGCTCACGCAGAAGCAAAAGAACAAAATATTTATTCTCTACTTCCCATCAGCAGGTGATGTCTGGCCACTTCCCGGGAAGCAGGGCTTCATACGTGTAGTGGTTACCCCGGAGGACAAACGTGAATAATGAATGCCCCCTTCCCCCTCCGTTCCCCTTGCTTTCATTGCTGAGCAGACGTCATATGGACTGGAACATCCCTTTGGTCAGTTTGGGTCAGTGGTCCTGGCTGTGTCCCCTCCCAAGACCTTCACCACCCCCAGCCTACTGGGGAGGGGGAAATGTTGGAGAGCCAGCCTTGGTGCTGTGCTGGCACTGCTCACCAGTAACCAAAACACTGGGGTGTTATCAACACCCCTCGAGCCACCAATACAAAACCCAGCACTCTGAGGGCTGCCACGGGGAAAATCAACTCCAGCCCAGCCAGACCCAATATAGCTGTACAAGCCACAGCAAAGGGGAGATATCTTTTCTTCTCCTACCCCAAAGCCATGGAGTTGGGAATCTTCTTTTCCTCTCTCCTGATCTCTTTCCACTCCCAGCAGCTTTTCCTGACCTCACTTCACAGCCGAGTGCAGTCCCAGGACGATGCTATTAGAGTTCATTAGAAGCTTGGCCAAAATCTGAATTTCTTAGTTCATTGTTATTTCCAAAAATGTGGAATAATGGAGCACTGTGGTTGTCAGTGGCAGCTCCTGGGGCTTCCAACACTTAAGGAGGAGAAATACGCAGTTTCACTTGATCCCACTGCATCATCCCTATGTTTGAAGCTCCTTCCCAGCCTGAAACCAAGAGCTATAAATCAGAATATTTTAATGAAGGAGCCTGGCACCAAGCAGACATCCCATGAAAACAAAAAATAAAATCCCACCTTGCTTTGCCTCAGCACAAATACTTCAGCAAAGCAGGGGTGAGGCCACAAACTTTTCCCCTTTTCACCAACTGTGATCTTTCATGGAAAGAAGACAAGGCTCCAGTCCAGCCCCTGGTGTTTCACCAGCACCAGAACCAGCCCCATCTCTGCCACCAGCTCCACTGCTGCAACAGCCACCAAGGGCTCTTTCCTCCCAGCCCACTGTGACCCATGATGGGGCTCCCTGCCCCTCAAGACATGAAACACTTCCCCACAGATATGGGGCGAGAGGAGAAAGCCCCTGAACATCTCCTGGCTCTCTCTGCATGCAGCCATCCCCTCCTCAGCTTTGCTGAGCACAGATCCAGCGTCAGACTCCAGCACCTCTCCAAGCACCGAGCTATTGCTGTTATTCCAAAGTAGGAATTTCTCTTTCTGAGGAGGAAAGAGCATCTTCCCAGCGCTGCCTCCCCTCACACATGATGAAGAGATACCGCACAGTAAATCTCATCTTAACCAAGGGCATTACCCTATGCCAGTTAGCACTAGATCAAACCCGGGTTTATTCAGCCTCCCACTAATCCCTTTGCAACAAGAACCACCTGCAGTCTGGAGCCCGGGATTTAGCAGGGATCAGCGTGCAGGTGTCTCTGATTTGATCATCCCTTTGGAAACGGCTGCGCTCTGCAGCCCAAGTGAAAAGCAGCCTAGGGAGGGGGAGCAGTGACAGGGGGGCAGGTGGGAGAGAAAAATATGTTGCAGGGGTGGAGAGAGCAGCAAAGTGGGGGCTGGTGATTCCACCCCACAGACACTTCTGAGAAGCCACAAAACATTGGAAAGAAATGGGGGAAAGAAAGGGGAAAAAATTACCTTTATTTTCAAGAATTCTCTGTTACTTAAAAGCTTGAGACCCGCAGGGGAAGCTAATAAATTTTAAATAGTTTGGAGAGTTGAGACCAGCAGTTTAACTTTGTGTGGCTGCTGAGTTGTTTTCCAAGTGTATTTAATGAAACCCTTCATTATGTGCAGATAATTATGATCTCCGTGGTTCTGCTGCTGTTGGAGTTCACCATCTGTGCTCTCAGGTACGCGCTCTGTCTCGACATTAGTGGGCACCGTGAGAGATGCTTGGGCTGGGTTTCGCTGGCATCCCCTGGGGCTGGGACAAATTTTCTGGGGTTGTGGGTTCAGGTGGCACCCCTGGCTACTACCCACCCCAGGAGCCAGGTGTTGCAGCCATCAACCCACTGCTGGAGACATGGGCAGGACCACGACTGGCCCTGAAGGCTTCACATGAGCATCCCCCAGGGTCCTGCATGGAGTTTGTCTCTTGATGCTCCCCTGGGATGATGATCGAGTGGGGGGGGTCTCATGCTAACAGGTCCCTTTGGGGTAAGCAGGCCCCCAATGTCCCTCCTGCTTTTGACTGACCTCCAGTCTGAGCATGGGAGTTTGCCTGGGAAGAGGTTTTGGTTGCCCAAGACTAACTCTGGGCTCTGCAGTGATGAGGTTTGTTTTGGTACCTCCAGCTCCCTGCAGCAGCTGGTATCCCCACCCCCTGCCTGGGGGCTCCTTCCACTTACTCACCCCATCCCCAATTCCATGAGGGACCCCCATCCCAGCATCCCTGCTCTGAACCCCTCTGCCCATCCAGCATTCCTCCTTCTCCAGGAGGAGAAACTCCATGTTCTCCTGCCTCAGCCTGATCCTCATGGCCATGCTGAACTTCAACAGTGCCTGGGGGGCTTCACCTCCACTGCCCCATGGCTGCTGAGCTGATCCACCAGACGGTCCCAGCTGGCCCCACAGACATTCCAGCCCTGACCACGGGGCCCAGCAAAGCCCGTGGTTGCTACCCTAGTTCTTCCTCCAACAGCAGGAGGGTGAGTCACCTGCCAGGGAGCCAGAGCCATCTGCAGAGCAGGGCTGCAGCTCCCACTGAGTCAGGTTCAGCCGCCCACTGGGATCTGAGTTTGGAGGCTGCCCTGGCTCCCAGCCTGGTGGGACGGGGTTTTCCATGTGCTTGATTGCAGGGAGGATGTCACTCAAGGGAGGGATGTGGTCACAGAATCCCAGCATGGCCTCAATTGGAAAAGATCTTAAAGGATCATTGAGTCCAACCATGAACCCAACACTGTCAAGTCCCCGACTAACCCATGTCCCTCAGCACTATGTCTACACGACTCTTCAATCCCTCCAGGGATGGGGACTCCACCACTGCCCTGGCCAACCCCTTCCAATGCCTCAGAACCCTTTCAGCAAAGAAATTCTTCCTCACATCCCATCTCAACTGCCCTGGCCACAACTGGAGCCCATTTCCTCTTGTCCTGTCCCTTGGTCCTTGGTTGAACAGACCCACCCCCACCTCTCTCCACCCTCCTTTCAGGGACTTGGACAGAGCCAGAAGGTCTCCCCTCAGCCTCCTTTTCTCCAGGCTCAACAACCCCAGTTCCCTTAGCTGCTCCTCATCACACTTCACCAAGTCAGACTGGTACCTGCCATCCTTCTCCCACGTCTTGCCTTGCAGGGCAGGGCTGGTCCTGCCCCAGGACCCCATGTGAGCTAGAAGTGCAGCTCCCATCCCAGGCCAGCTTTGCCCTTCATGGCCCAGGTTGGTGTGGGATGGGAAATACCCCTGGTCCTGTGGCTGACACGCTGTGATCCGCAGGGATGGCTCTGCTCCAAGGGGGCTGGGGAGAGCAGGGACAGAGTGGTTCTCCACCAGACACAGTGAGCCGCAGTGGCAGGAGCGTGGCAGCCGTGGGTGGTTTTGTAGATGCTGAAAGGAAACAGCAGTGGGAGATGGAACCAGTGGTAAAGCATGAGAAAGGGGACTGCAGCCCTGAGAGGGAGGAGGGCTGCTGGAGTACTGGGTGCTGCTCTCCCCACCTGCCAACTGGGCTCTTTTCCCCTGCTCTTAAATGTCAGCGATGATGTTTCCTGCCCAAGCCAGCTCTTCTCCTTGGGGACTGGCCAGCAGGGTCTGTTTTATACCCACTCCCAACAGCTTGGGTGGCTTGGGACTGGGGCTGATGCCTGAGCCATGCCAAGTTGGCAGCATCACCAGGCTCCCCCGCCAGCTCCTCTCAGAGCCAGCACCCGCTCAGCGCTCGCCTGGCTCCGGGACTCCAGCTCCCCTCTCTGGGGTTCCCTTCCACGGTGGATTTCCACAGGTAAGAAAGCAGCAGGTCTGGTTAGAAGGGAAAAATGAGGATGTAGCATCTTATCCTGGGGATCTCCCTCCTCCTGGGGTGCTCAGCCTCCCTTGGGATTGTCACCCCCTACTCTGTGTCTCACCCCCACCAAGCTGCCTCTCCTTAAATTGCAGAGGGAGGTATGGGGTGTCCCCAGCAAAACCCAGAAGGAAGCCAGGGGTCAAGGAAAAGCCCAGAGCTTCTGCTCCCTGCCTACAGCACCCTCAGGGAGCTTTGAATCTCTGTCCTGGGCAGCCCAGCAGCAAAGTGAGAGCAAGTGGTGGGAATGTCTTGAGTCTGCCAGGGCAGAGCTGCTGCCCTTGGTGCCCGTGCAGGGCCTGGCATAGTAGGGCTCCAGCTACAACACATGATATTGTCACTTTTTTTTCCCCTTCAGCCTCGGCAGGGCACAGAGCTCCCCAGCTCGGGCTGATTGACTCATTGAGCTCAGAAGACATCTGCGCTGCTGCAGGGTGTGGGGTGCAGCGCCAGGGAAATGGGGATGGGGATGGATCTTCTTGCACTTGATTTTTACAGAGCTGGGAGTTGGCTGAGTGGGTGGCTCTGCCCTGGGGTGCTGGTGGTTCCTGGGGTACACAGGGCACATCTGGCAGGAAGGGAGTTTCAGGGACAGCCCCATTGCTGGCTGTGGGTGTAAAGGACAGCAGGACTCCCAGCAGCGGGACTGGGAAATGCAACGGAATAAGAGGCACCATGATATGGGGATGCTGCACACTAGCAAAGGGACTGTGGATGTGTGCACACAGGAGATGATGCACAAACAGAGGTCTGGACATCAGAGGAGCTCGAGGAGGGAAATAAAGAATCATAGAATCCCAGCCTGGTTTGGGTTGGAAGGGACCTTAAAGCTCATCCAGTCCCAACCCCCCTGCCAGCAGCAGGGACACCTTCCACTAGACCAGGTTGCTCAGAGCCTCATCCAACCTGGCTTTCAACACTTCCAGGGAGGAGCAGCCACAGCTTCTCTGGCCAACCTGGGACACTGTCTCACCACCCTCACAGTGAAGAACATCTTCCTAATATCTCATCTAAACCTACCCTCTTTCAGTTTAGAGCCATTTCCCCTTGTTCTGTCATTAACTGCCCTTATGAAAAGTGCCCTCCAACTCATCTATCTGGAGGGCAGAGAACACATGGGATCCTTACAGCCTTGACTCTCCCTTCATGCTCCCCAAGTTTGTAATATCCCCCCCACATGAAGTCCCAGTCCCTGCCACCCTCACTATCCCTATGCCATGTAGACCATCCCCTCTCCTCTGAACCTGTCCCAAGACCATCCCATCCAACACACACCTTGAACAATGATAACATCAAACCCTTGAGGCACACAACTACCTGCCCAGTGTCCTCCTCGAGCTCTGGTTGTCTCCACAAAGCAGAGCTGTATTGCAAAAAGGACTCCGAGCTGGAAGGGACCGTGTCAGGCTTTGTAACCGACTGCAGCTGCCACATGAGTTGTGATGGATCCTGCAGGACATGGGACTGGTGCTGGGTAGTGTCTTCCCTGCAGAGATGCTCTTGCCTGGCAGCTGCTTGGGGACCAGTGGGAAGAGGGAACACTAGGGACTGTAGATGTTTTTTGTCTGGTTTCAACAGGATTCCTATAGTCAGGATTCCCAGAAAAGGTTCCCACCTCATGCCAGAGTGTCCTGACTCCCTAAAATATGAGGGAGGAGAAGGAGTGGCAGAGAGGAGATGGAGAAAGACACCGGTAATGTGTAATGATCCTTTAATGCTCTCTCTGGCCCCCTCCCAACACATATGTGAGCTGGATGAGCCAATTAAACTGACACCAATTAAATCAGCATAAATCATATCCCGTAAACCAGAGATGGGGTTCAGGCAAACACCCCCGCTGTGAAGGATGTCAGACTTGGCCTGAGGTTGACCCTCACAGCCGAACTGCCTTCCAGTTGGGAGAAAGCCAGACCATGGAGGCACCATCAGGGAGGAGAAAGAGGTGGGTGGAAACTCGTACCAGAAAGGGGGATGGCAGAAGGGAGAGGGGTAGCACCTTGATGGGCAGAGGTGGTCTCCCCTGTGGAGCAAGGGATGCCAGAGCTCAGGTACTAGCTAGGACAGGTTTCTTCCTGCACTGGAGGTCTTCCACAGGGTCACCTTGGACCCTGGACTGCCATGTTCCTTGTGCTGGTGCATCATGCCCCCCCTGAGCCAGTCCTTCTTCCTTGAGCTCAGCCCTACAGATACCCTCCTTGCTCTGGATGGGCTCCAGCAGCTCCAGGGTGCTATGTAGGGTGGACTCACCCTGGCAGGTTGTGTACCTGACTTTGCCCTTGGGCATTCATCCCAGACCAGTCCCGAGCCACTGGGGTTGCAGTTGCCAACCAAGGGGATGGAAAAGTGTACAAATGAATTCCCCTTCCCCCCTCTCCCTTCTCTGCTCATGCTCCTTGCTTTGCTCTCCTTTCAACCTCCCTCCCTGTTCTCCAAAAAGGGGCTTTCTCTGATGGATGCTGCCAGGCAACCATCCTCACCTTGGCTAGAAGAGCCTTGTCTTGTCCCCCTGGGGTTTTGTGTCCTCCAGGCTCTCACAGCTAGGTAGCCCAGGGGCCAGGAGCTCACAGGGAGGTTGCCAAGCCATTAGGAGAGCAGTTAGGAGTGGCTGCAGCTACCTGTGTGTCAAGAAATCCCAATGGCATCTGAGATGTCACAATGTCAGAGCTGCAAAGCTGAGGTCTGGGGTACACAAGTGGAGTGGCAACTCTTGACTTAATCCAGACAACTGTCACCGAACCACAAAGGAGCAGGGACTCTAATTAAGTCCCACAGCCCTTTGGGAAGTATCAAGCCAGAAAAACAGTTCAAAAGCTTTAGGCAGGGTGATTTTAAACAAATGAGGAAGTGCCTTAGAAACAGCTTAAGATGAAAGCTACCAAATTAAAATACGTGCAATCAGTATGGAAGCTACTTATGCAACAACCTCCTGAGGAGGAATTGGAATCCCAGAGATAAAGCTCTAAACAAATAAAGAGACAGGAGATGAAGGGAAAAAAAAAAAAAGAAAAAAAAAAGAAAAAAAAAAGAAAAAAAAGAAAAAAGGGGAAGGGTTAAGTCAAAAAGTGATGTACAAAGGGCTGCTTGAGCCGCCTTTGAAAAATGGAAGTCTACCATGATGAAGGGTGCTTTGCAAAGGGCCAAAACCTTTGTCTGGACCAAAACCGACACCAAAAGGTTGTCAGCCAGGTACCTCTCTGCATGCTCGAGACCTCTGCGTTTCAATGGCTCCAGCATTAGGAGACTGGGTGAACACAGAGGTCTCCATTAGATACTTTGTCTGGGTGAAGAAGCTCCCAGCAGAGCTGCTCCCCATCCTTGGAGTGATGGGATATTGTCCTTTCACTTGAGTTTTTGGCAGGGTTGGTGGGGATGAATGGTAGCAGGTCCCATGTGTAAGCAGGGAAGCCAGGGCAGCTCCAGCTGCAAATACACAGCTTCTTCCAAGGTTTATCTGGGGAGAGCAAGCACAGCATGGCACCCGAAAGTCAAGTGCAGGTGCCTGAGACAACCCCCCCAGTTTTTAACACAGCTCTTCTGGGCTTCAAATGCTGGGAAGGAAGAGGCTGAGATGAGGGAATTCCAGGAGGGCCACCAAACTGGGGCTGGGTCCTTAATCATGCTAGCACAGAGTGCCCTGAAGGTTTGCATTTGCCCAGAGGGTCCTTCTCTCTTTTGAGAGGAGACATTGGGTCTCATGATGACCCACAGCCCTAACATGCATTGGTTGCAGACTAAGTTGGTTGCACACTAAGTAGTGTGCATGGGATGCATCCTCTACACCTGGAATGATGTTGCTTCTGAGCCCTTCAAAGGGACAGACTGGCCAAGGCTGGAGAACTCAACACAGGGAGACAGCGTGCTCAGCTGCTGGAGTCAAGCCAGTACAAAAAGGATCTAAAGCTCTTGGAGAATGTCCAGAGGAGGGACACAACATTGGGGAAGGGTTTGGAGGAGAAGCCGTTTGAGGAGAGGCTGAAGTCACTTGGTTTGTTCAGCCTGGAGAAGAGGAGACTGAGAGGAGATCTCATGGGGGTCTAGAACTTCCTCCCAAGGGGAAGAGGAGGGGCAGGTGCTGATCTCTTCTCTCTGGCCACCAACGAATGCCAGGAGCAGAGGAAATAGCAGGAAGATGTGGCAGGGGAGGGTGAGGTTGGCCATGAGGAAAAGGTTCTTGAGGCAGAGGGTGGTGGAGCACTGGAACAGGCTCCCCAGGGAGGTGCTGATGGCACCAAGCCCGACAAGGTTCCAGCAGCATTTGGCCAAGGTCCTCAGGGCCATGGTGTGAATGTTGGGCTTGTCCTGTGCAGGGACAGGAGTTGGACTCCATCATCCTGGTGGGTCCCTTCCAACTCACAACATCCTGTGATTCTATGAGTCACATCTATGGTACTAATGGCAGCTGGGTGAGGCAGAGCTGATGACACAGGCATCAACTTTGTCTTTTGAAGGATGCAGGGACACAGGGACAATATGAGAATTGCCCAAAGTCACAGGCAACTCCCAAAGATGCCCTTGCCCTGCTCCTGGCTGTGCTTTTGCTGATATCAGGCTGTGCTGCCAGACAGCCTGAGCTCGCCTTGTGCTGTACGGAGATGATCCCAGCTGTTCCCTAACCTGAAGCAGGGTGTCACGGAGCAGATGAGGGCACTGGGCCACAGTGGTGCAGGGACAAGACCTGGCATGGGCATTTGTCCTGGTTTGGCTAGGATAGAGTTATTTTTTTTTTCTTAGCAGTTCCAATAGCTGTGTTGTAGTTTCAGTGGGGATTTGTTATGAGAACAATGTTGATCAGGTGCTGATGTTTTAGTTGCTGCTGGAGCTCAAGGTCACCATGTTTGGCTGGTTCACAGGTACATTAGGACTGGGAGGGAAAAGCGTATTAATTAGCAAAACCCAAAATTGGCACGTGGCTATGTTAATGAGATATTCCATATTGTATCACATCATGTCAGTATATTAACCAGGGCTGACCAGAAGACAGGGGTATTCTCTCAGGGGTCACCCGGGCTCGCTCCTCTGGGATTGTGGTTTCAGTTTTGGGACAGTCTCAGCTCTGGGATCGCTGGCTGGGGACAGGCTGGGCATTGGTCAGTGGGTAGCGAGCAATTGCACTGAGCATCACTCTTTGTATATTCTGTTATTACTGTTATCATCATCATTATTTTATTTCAATCAGTAAATTGTTTTTAGCCCAATCTGTGAGTCTTCTTGCCCTTATCCTTCCAATGTTGGCAGAGTGAGCGAGCAGGTTGTGTTTGGCTGCAAACCAAAAGGGTGAAACCACCACAGCATTCGACAGCTGCCAGGCTGGGGCTGGGCTCACATTTGGGATTCGCTTCCTTTTAACAGCCCAGGCACCGGCAGCATCCATGCGGGATGGAAGGCAGCTGCAGGAGGGCAGCTGGGGTACGTGCTGGGTCTGTGGTGCTGTCAGCTTTGCCCACCCTGCCATCCTGGGAGCTGTGCCCACAGAGCACCATTTACCAGCCCTGCCAGCACCTGGGCTGTGGTGGGCACGCTGCCATCTCCCCTGCTCTGTGCTGGGGGATCAAGCAGCGTGGCAGGGATGGGAGTGTGGCTGGCAGCCCCATCAGAAAAAGCCCCGGGTTACCTCCCGCCACACCAGCAGCCACCAGGCACAGTGCCCGTCCCCTCTCTGCATGGGAGACAGGGGGTGGGCAGGAGTGTTTTGGGGCAGGGACTGCTCCTGCCTTTACTCTCTCTTCAAATCTGACTGGAACAAGCTTAGGAAATTAGAAGGATGGAGGGGGAAGGGATAGAATAAGTAAAACGAAATAAAAATAAACCCAAAACCTTCCATTCTTCTTTGATTCTTCCAATTTTTTTTTCATGCCAAGATTACTAATTGTCTAAGCATCTCAATTTGCTGGTTTCACTTAATCACAGACACTTTGGAGATTATCAGCCTTCCCCACATGTTCGGTACCTTGTTTCCAAACTACAAGACCCACGGGGAGCAGCTAGCAAGTGCCTGCAGGAGCGACAGCAGCTCCCGCTCCCCTCTCCCCGCGTCCCCTCCGTCCCTCCGGCTGGGCTGTCAGAGTTTGATCGCCTCTGAAACCGCCGCGTATTCCCCCAAAGTTCCCAAGGACGGGGGGGTTGTGAGGAATGGTGAGGTGGGGGCTGGGGGCACCGTTGTCAGCTCCTGGCAGCTCCCAGCCTTTGATTTGCACAAAAGAAAGGAGGGAGATGGGGGAGGGAATGGATATGATTTATTCAGCAAGTTCCTAACCATTTTTTTTTCCCCTTCTTCTTCTTCTTTTCCAGAGGCTGTGAAATAAGTGAAGCCGTCGGAAAGGTGAAGTGCTGGGAGAGATGAAGGAGGCACATTTGAAGGCATTTTCTTCCTTTTTTGTCACATCTCACTGCAAAGCTTTTAATTCCTGGAGTTCAGTTCCTTCCTGGAAAGTCTGAGCTGCTGTGATGGAGGGGGGTGGGCTCCCTGCAGGTCGCTGGGGTCCTGCTGGCCTGGCCAAGGGTGGGCAGAGGAAGAGGAAGGAGGTCCTGGTGCTCTGGGTGTGCTGGCTGGTTTCAGCCTCATCATCATTTGTTGGTCCCTCGTTGCCCTGTTGCCCGCTGTGGAGCCTGGGAGAGCTGTGGAGCTACAGGCAGCTGGGAGAAGCTCTGCTCTTGGCCCCAGCAACACTCTAAATGCTGTCCTGGTGTGTGGCTGGGCCAGAGCTGGTTTCTTTTTAGTAGCCAGAACAGCACTGGGGTTTGGGTTCAGCTGGGATTTGTCAGGAGAGAAACGCTGAGAACATCCCCATGTTGCATTTGTGTCCCTGGCACTGAAGGACTTTGTGTTTGTCCATCTGCAAGCGCAAGATCTCAGGGGGGAGGAATATTGCCATGGATCAGCTCCATGGGCATTGGGCTCTGCCAAGGGGCTGTTCCATCTCCTGTCCCCCATGGGCAGGAGATCCATGAGGGGCTCTTCCTCTCTTGCTCTCTCTGGCTTTCGCTCGGGCTCTGGCTCTCCCGGGATTGCAGTTTCGGGTCGGGATTGTGGCTCCTCCGGGATCATGATCTGGGAACGGGCCGGGGTTGGGCGGGGGGGGGGGGGCAATGGGACCGGGCATTTGCATATTTTATTACTGTTATCATTATCACTACTATTTTAATATCAGTATTATTTTAAGGGGTTTTTTATTTCAATTATTAAATTGTTCTTCTCTCACCCTACGAGTCTCCTTGTCCTTACCCCCCCAATTCTCTCCCCTGTTCCCTTGGGTGGGGAGTGTGAGTGAGCAGCTGTGTTTGGCACTCCTGCAGAGGAGCATCCATCAGGGCAGAGCACAACCCTTCCTGTTGTCACCAGGCCAGGCAGTGACACCAGCAGCATGGGTGCCACAAGGGAGATGGGACCCAGTAGCTGGGGTGTGTCATTTTTGCACCTCATTAGAGTTCTGATTGTCTGAAATTCTTTGGTGTGAGGGTGGTGAGCCAGTGTCCCAGGTTGGCCAGAGA
>NW_010321567.1:35547-36024 GCF_000700745.2 Antrostomus carolinensis
CCTGCTGCTGGCAGGGGGGTTGGAACTGGATGAGCTTTAAGGTCCCTTCCAACCCAAATCAGGCTGGTATTCTATGATTCTATTATCTTGGAGGTTCAGCAAGAAGAATCAAACGGCATTTACAATGTGAAAAAGTATCTGAAATCAAATTTTCTGCTTTGGAGGGGAAAAATATCTTTTTTTCTTTTTTTTCAAGGAAAAATGATGATTGGAAATTTGACTTTTCTTCATACTCAATTTGTCTGCTCTGGGATATCTGCGCTCTCTACCAGTCCAATTGCATTTTTCACTCTTTAAATAATAGAAACCACAGAACAGCTCCAGGAGCTTGGATACCTGGGGGAAGCACAAGGAAACCGCAGGCACAGAGATTCCAACACCATCCAACACAGCTTTCCCTGAGTGGAGAGGGACCTTCGAAGCCCTGCTCACCCGGTCCACACCAGGCTGGCTTTTCTGTTTCTAGCACAGATGCCC
>NW_010321567.1:36053-38350 GCF_000700745.2 Antrostomus carolinensis
AGCAGGACCCACGGCTGGCTTTACCAACTGCCAGCACTCAAAAAAAGTCAAATTTCCAATCGTTCTGTTCTATTTAAAAATCAAAAGAGAACTGTGTTGCAAAGGTCTTGTTTAGAGCCTGATTCCCCTTGGTACTGCATACAGATTCCCTGGGAGCTCAGTTCCTCTCCTGTAGACCCAGCTGGGATCTGTGACTCTGAAATTTCCCAACAATTCCTCTGAAACAACCCGGAGCATTTTTTTTTTTTTTAAACTAAAATCACCACAAACCATTCACCACAAATGATTCTGGCTCTTTCTGACTGCACCAGAAAGTGATGCAACCCTTCTGCATCACCACGAAAAAACATCTGCATCACTGGGAAGACGACCGTGGTCCTGCAGGAAGAAGCTCCTTCTGCGCGATTCATCGAAGGGGGTTTTCATTTATTTATTTATTTATATTTATTTAATCCCCGTTTGCGAGTTGCTGAGAAGCTGATCCTGATTTCTGCAAATGAATTTGTTATCTGCCAGTGTTCACTGAATAGTTTATGCAAACAAATTTCAGCCCATGGGGTGTTTGCAAACTGTTCATTTCATGGTATGTGATTAGTAGAAATGGTCAGAAAATGGGTGCAGAACAATTTTTTTTCCCGAGCTGTCCTCACCATCCAGGCCCCTGGATCCCACATTTCCATCACTGCTTTGCTTTTTTTCTTTTTCTTTTTTTTTTCTTTTTTTAACTAAAATTAGAAAAAATATTAACCAGCACATAATTAGTCAAACTTTTCATGCTTTGTTTCCAGCTAAAAGCTCTGACAGGAAGGCAGTTGACACTCATGGGAAGAGCAGACCTTTCTGAGATGCATGAGAAACAGAAAACAAAGCCCCCAAGAAGCCCCTCGAAAGATGAACCAGCAGGAACACGGGTCTGGCTGGGGCTGACTTGAATTGCATCTTGGAGACTAAACTCTTTTTTGTGAGCATTGCATCTGCAGAATTCAGGCAGCCCCACCAGGAGGAACTAGGGAGGTTGTAGAGTCTTCTTCTCTGGAGACATTCAAGACCCGCCTGGACACCTTCCTGTGTGATCTCATTTAGGTTCCTGCTCTGGCAGGGGGGTTGGACTGGATGATCTTTCGAGGTCCCTTCCAATCCCCAACATTCTGTGATTCTGTGATTCTGTGAACTCAGTGGAGAGGTGTAAGGGATGGAAGAGAAATGAAGGGAAAATGGGAGTGTCCTCTCCCAACAGAGCACAAAGATCCTGCTTGGGTGCTTCTCCTAAAGAAAGGGGCATAACCCACCCCACAGGGATCCCCCACCCAGGACCCATTCCTCAGGCTGGGATGAGGGTGTCTGGTCTCCAAGGCTGAGGTGGAAACCCACTCCCACTCCCAGGCCCCAGTACTGTTCTCTGCTCACCAAGGCTTTAAACGGAGCATCCCTCTGGTCACCCCTTGCCCACCTTCTGCTCGACCTCCCACCGGGACCCCATCTTCTCAAATCCCTGCAGCACTCTGCTGAAGACCACAAACCACGAAACCTGTTCACTGTGACCCTCCTAGAGCTGCAGCATCCATAGCGTGGGCAGGGTCTCCGTTGCAGGTCCACCCCTCACGCTGAGAGGGGCTGAGGAACATAAAGCTGATCCCAAACGACTTGATGGTGACAACCCAGAGGTGAGACCCTGGGGGAGATCGATGCAGACCTGTCCAGATCCCAGACCCCATGTCCAGGGTGGGCAGGGGGCTCAAGGTGACGGAGGTGGCCCAGGCAGCTTGGAGCAGAATTGGAGGCTTTTTCCCCGTGGGTTTCACAGCGCGAACAGACAAACGGTGCCCGGAAGATTTATTCATTTAACGCATCTGGTAATTACATTTCAGCAGGTGGTATGTGGGGCCTGGACTGGTTCCACGCACACACACACTCACACACACACACACACACACACGCCAGGCTCGGGAAGGCTCCAGTCCCACGTTTGATAAATCTCAGAATAGAATAAATAAATAAAATCAACAGTCCCCAGCTGCGAGCGCGGAGGAGGCACATCCTCTCCCCGTGCGCCCGCTGCCTCTGCCTCCCGCACGCCCCCGCGCTGGGGCTGTGATTCAGCGCTACAGCCCCGCTCCTGTGCCAGGGCTCGCCCTGCTCACATGGGGCACACGCACCCACACACATGTACTGACACACACACACCGGCACATGCACGTGTACTGACACACACACCAGCACACGCACCCACACACACACACCAGCACACACACACACACATGCACACGCACCCACACACACACACAATCACACATACA
>NW_010321567.1:38493-40004 GCF_000700745.2 Antrostomus carolinensis
ACACACACACCAGCACACGCACCCACACACACACACCAGCATACACACCCACACATGCACATGCACCCACACACACATGTACTGACACATACACCAGCACATGCACCCCCCCCCACACACACACAGGCACCCACACATGTACTGGTAAACGCACCCACACACACACCCACACATGCAACCACACACGCACATGTACTGACACACTCACACGTACCAGCACATGCATGGGCACATGCACCCACACACACGTACTGGCACACGCACCCACACACACACATGTACTGACACATGCACTGGCACATGCGCAATTACTCGTACACACACCCACACATGCACACGCACCAGCACACGCACACATACTGGCACACACACCAGCACACACACTGACACATGCACACATGCCAACACATGCAGTGACACACACAGCAGCACACACACCAGCACATGCATCAGCACATGCACTGACATACATGCACACACTGGCACATACACTGGCACATGCACACGTACTGGCACACGCACCAACACACACACACTGGCACATGCACAAGTACCGGCACATGCACTGACACACACACACCAGCACACATACTGGCACATGCACACACGCACTCACCAGTACACGTACTGGCACATGCACATGCACCAATACACACACAAGCACCAGCACATGCACTGACACACACACTGGCACAGGCACACACACTAACACACTCATGTACTGGCACATGCACCAACACACACACTGGCATGCACACACACCGGCATGCACACACACCGGGACATGCACACATACAGGCACACGCACACACACCAACACATGCACCAACACACACACAAGCAGTGGCACACGCACTGACACAGGCACACGCAAACACACGCATGTACTAGGCACATGCACACGCACATGTATTAGCACATGCACATGCACTGACACACACACTGGCACATACACACGCACACACATGCACCAGCACACGCACATTCACTGGCACACGTACTCGCAAGTGACAGGATAGCGAGTGGCAGCGAGGGTGGCGCAGGGACACACGGAGCCGTGCCCGGGTCCAGCTCATCTCCCAGGGTGGTGGGTCTGGCAGGGATGTGGACAGCAAGGGACAGAGAGGGAGAGCGATGGGGGGACAACCAGGGAGGGCAGAGAGAGCCGGTGGAGAGAGGATCCAGACTTTAAGGAGAGAAAGATGAGCCAGGAACTGGTGGTTCATCTCTACTTCATCCGCCGCTGTCTTCATCAGTTCTGTGATGGGGGGGCATTGAAAGGGATTTCCACCCCAAGGAAGAAGACAGACTTGCCCTCTCCTGTGGTCACGTTGGTTCATATTTTGTCTCTGAGCAATGCCAGACAGGTCCTGTGTGCTTGGCTTGAGGTTTCCACTTGCACATAGAGATGTTCAGAGAAGGGCAACGGAGCTGGGGAAGGGTCTGGAGCACAAGTGTGCTGAGTTCCTGGCTGAGGGAACTGGGGGTGTTGAGGCTGGAGAAAAGGAGGC
>NW_010321567.1:40138-50910 GCF_000700745.2 Antrostomus carolinensis
GAGGAAGAATTTCTTTGCTGAAAGGGTTCTGAGGCATTGGCAGGGGTTGCCCAGGGCAGTGGTGGAGTCCCCATCCCTGGAGGGAGTGAAGAGTCATGTAGACATAGTGCTGAGGGACATGGGTTAGTCATAGGGGACTTGTCAGTGTTGGGTTCATGGTTGGACTCCATGATCTCTGAGGGCTTTTCCAATCTGGGCAGTTTTGGGGTTCTGTGATTCTCTGAGACAGTCCATGGAGTGATGACAGGGAAGAGCCAGCCAAAAGAGCGCATGGGGCAGAGGATGCTGGGGGAGGTGGCAGATGGTGCTGGGGAGGGGACATCTCCAGGAGCCTGGCTTAGGTGACACCCCAGGAGCTGAGGGTGCATGGGGCACTATGGACCAATCCACATTTGGGGTGCACACACCCCAGGAGCCCATCTGAGGTCCCCAGGATGGCACGTGGTGCTACCACAACAGCAGGGCAGGACATAGGTGTCAGAATCCCAGGAGGAGCTGGAGTTGAAGCCTCATCCCCTCTGCAAGGAGTAGGGCTGAGGATGAGGAAGGTCTGGCCACAGTTTCCTCTCCAAGGGATCTCAGATTTTCCAGGGCTGTCCCAGGAGGGTGTTGGTGGTGCCAGGGTGTGGGCACTTCCCCCAACCCCACCCTGGAGCCTGTGTGACGGAGGATGCTGTCAGCACAGCTGGATGATCACACCCAGCCTGGAGAAGGGGAGATGTCTTGGCTCAACATGGAAGGGCTCCACAGCGACCAGCCACCTTTGGTTTGTGCTTCTTGCCTGTGCCGGGGGTCTCCACGGGGCGTTGGGGTTTGCTGCATGGCTGACACCTGAGGAAGGAGCCGGCCGGAGGGCACCACATCCCTCAGCCCCCGGCACGACACCGGCACAAGGACTGCGGCTGGATTTTATTTTTATACTTCACCTCCCTGCTCCCTTTGTAGAAATGACATAATTATGGGGATTTAATGTTCCACTGCTAAATTTCTTCATTTCTCAGGATAATTTCCACTATTTCATCAAGGAATAATTAATTGCATTGTCTTTAATCAGTTGTTTTACAAATCCAGCAGCGCAAGAAATTTTCATAGACAGACAATGCAGGCAGCTGCTCTTCCCTTCTGGGCGCATTAATGAAGTGAAAGAGCTGGAGCTGGAAAAAAAATGGGCTGGCAAAAAAAAATAAAAAATTAAAAAATCTATTGACAGAGAGATTGAAAAGATCTCAGTGTAATCCCTTAATGTGTGCCATGGGGAGGGAGAGCAGAGACACGGAACCCAGGTGTGAGGGCAGGAGGGTTTAGGCTGCTGATGATGCTCAGGGCTGTGAAGTCCCTCACCCAGGTCCTTGGCATCAGTGTCACAGATTTGAACCTGCACCAGGGTGTCTGCTGACAGGAACACGCGTGTGCACAGTGAATGTCTGTGAGTGTGAACGTGCACGTGTGCAAATGCACGGATGTTAATCAAAAGGCCAATATTTGGGTTCTTAAAGCTCTAAGCTAAACTGAAGCCCTCCCGACCCCAGGGCAGGAGATGTGATGGATGTGGTGTCACAGCGTCCATGGGGTCAGCCCTCCAGCCTGACTTTCCTCCTCTCTCAGCCCCTTCCCTCCTTGTGTTTCCCAGCCATTTCCCCCTCCAGGGCCTGGACTGGGCCCCATTGAGATCCTGGAGATGCTATTGCTCACACTCTCTCTGCAGAGGTAAGTCCAAAGCTGCCCCTGAAGCTCCTTGCTCCAACATCTCTGGGGTCCCATCTCTGCTCTGCTGCCTCAGGGTGCACAGCATCTGCTCTGGTACCTCCTCCCAGCCCTTGTGTGGTGCCAGGCACACCATGCTGTGCCCTTAGCTGGGGTTGGAGGTGTAGAAAATAAAAGGTAGCAGAGAGAAGAAGCACATGAGTGATGAGACATCCCAGATCCCTAGGTCCTTCACCACTCCAGCTCCATGCAAGGTACAGACACCCCATCTGCACGTGGGAGGGAGTGGGGGCTGGTGTTCTTTGTGGATCCCCCAGTCTGTCCAGGCTTCAGGGTCCATTTTCCGCCTCCTTCACTCTGTTTGACCTTCATCCCTTTGTACCATGTTGTGGATGATGGAACAAGATGGGACAGTTTACACACTGCTGAGGTCTGGGCATGACCCTATACTGCAGGGCTTGGGTGGATTTTGAACCCTCCTAGAGAGGGCTCATGCCAGGGTCCAGCACTTTGATCTGGCCTGTGAGCTAATGATCTCGTTACAAACTGCAGCTGGGAATTTGTCATTCTCCAGGCTGGAGGGATGACAAACCAGCTCCTTTAATGAGCTGCTGCCCCCGAGCAGCCAAGAGCCAGGACACTGCCAGCCCTGACACCTCCTCTCCTCCCAGGCGCAGCATTGCTGAGACACCCACGTGTGGGTGGCTGAGGCATCCACGGGGGACAGCAACACCATTCTCCATGCTGGGCTCTGTCTGTGCCCTTCTCTGTATCTCACTATCTAGTATATTCACGATTCCAGTTCTCACACAGCACTTTCCATCAGTAAATCTGGAGTACTTCCCAAACCAGGTCATCACATTTACCCAAAAAAGACTGTGCAAGGCTCTGCACAGCGTGCTGGATCGTTTGGCACAGGTACAAGTGTGGTGACAATTCCAGGTGTGCTATAATGGACCAATGGCCCTGCAGGTGCCAAATAACCCTGCCCTAGCTCACTTCAAGCAGGGTAAAGGGCCAGGCCAAGGCCAGGAGCTTGGCAAGGGAAGGACAGGCTTTCTCACAGCCCTGCTTTGATTTCCATTGGAAAGCAATTAGCTGGATGTATCCAGCAGGAGGGTACAGGAAGGGGCAGCCCTAGGGGTGACCCAGGAGGACTGGTGAGGATGTGTAACCGAGATGGGCCGAACCATACTTGAGACATCCAGCTCTGGCAGCTCTGCTCCACATATTAATGGACACGAGTTTTGGTTTTTGATGAGAAGATGCACAACACCAATGTCCTGAACCACTGGGAATATTTCTTCTGTCCGGGGACACTTTCACAGCCTGAGAGGGCTCTGACACCAGACATGGGCAGCTAAGGACCACAGAATCACCAAATTGCCTTGATTAGAAAGGCCCTTTAAGATCATCGAGTCCAACCATGAACCCAACACTGACAAGTCCCCGACTAACCCATGTCCCTCAGCACTATGTCTACACGACTCTTCAAGCCCTCCAGGGATGGGGACTCCACGACTGCCCTGGGCAACCCCTTCCAATGCCTCAGAACCCTTTCAGCAAAGAAATTCTTCCTCACATCCCATCTCAACTGCCCTGGCCACAACTGGAGCCCATTTCCTCTTGTCCTGTCCCTTGCTCCTTGATTGAACAGACCCACCCCCACCTCTCTCCACCCTCCTTTCAGGGACTTGCACAGAGCCAGAAGGTCTCTCCTCAGCCTCCTTTTCTCCAGGCTCAACAACCCCAGTTCCCTCAGCCGGGAACTCAGCACACTTGTGCTCCAGGTCCTAAATGAATGTAGCTGCTGCAGCCCTTAGAGTGCCCTGGCCAGCTGGCCAAGGATGCTGGCTGTGAGATGGTCCAGCTGAGAGAAGGAGATAAAAGGCCATACTCTGGAGAAACCTCATTCCCTCTGGGGCTGGCTTGAAATCCCAAGCAATCATGGATATGTATCAGTAAGAGAGAGACAGAGACAGAGCTGCAGGAGCCGTGTGCTCTGTGATTTTCAGATGGTTTACAGCATATCTGTTTGCATATATATGAAGCAAAGGGATCGGGGTTGCTGTGGTTTTCCCCTCGGTATCTGTTGCAATCAGGTATCCGAAGCTTTTCCCTAAAGGCCTCAGCAACCATTAAAAAGAAAGCAGTGTTAGGAGAGAGGCCCCTGTTAGTACAAGGAAGGTCATTGTCAGGCACTGGAAGAGACACGTGTCTACGTGAGCAGGGTCTGGGGGCATCTCTGCTCCACAACTAGAGACAAGCAGCTGCACAGGAGAGAAGAAAAAGATAAGGACCTCCCTTCTGTCCCTCCTGCCCTCGCTCAGGTAAAGAAGGAATAAGCAAGGGTTTTAATCCTGCTTATCTGGGAAGACTGGGAGAAGCTGGCTTGCTTTTCAGCAGCCCTGTGGAAGCAGTGCCATGCCGAGAGGAGAACAGCCCAGCAGAGAAGCAGGATCGCATCTGTCCTCATTTGGAAGCCGTGTCTGTCAATAAGGGAGAGCGATGGTAATGGGAGGAGGTGCTGAGGATGCAAAAGAGAGCGGAGGAAAGCTGCAAGGCTGAGGACACCCCAGGCTTTCCCCAGCTGAGCTCTGTAATACCTTGTGCTGCTGAAAACGGGAAAATTGAATTGCCAGCGTGTGGATGAGAAGGTGGGGAGACATGTGCATCGAGGCAGCAGCTCTGAGAAGGAGCCTCAGCAGCAGAGAGAGGCCAGAGACCACAACAGCCTTGCAGCAAGTAGGGCAATGCAGGTGCTGGGGCTTCACCTGGGGTGGGTTTGTGTGTGCACCACCACCATGCTGCTTTCCTGGCACAAAAGCAATCCCCAAATTGCATCCACACATGCCCAGGAGGACTGAATTTCTAATTTGCCCTCATGAATATTCACAGTGAGTACCAGTGCATTCTCCAATCCAACCCTGGCAGCAGAGCCATGTGATTTAACGTGACTGATTACCATGTGGCCAACACGGCTCAAAGACCCCGCACTAAATACCCACAGGATCCGCAGAGTTAAATTGTTTGAAGGAAAATAGAACTCACACAGAATTCTCCGTAACAATCACCACAATCAGGAGCAGCTTGCAAATATTCTGTGCATGAAAAGGAGCTGATTTTCTCTGGGGAGCTTCTTCCTCTCCTCTCGGAATAGGCCTCCTAGAGCAACACCTTCAACAGGTTTCTTTATTAGAAGTATGTTCATTATAAAACTGCTTTATACAGTTATCACCCCAAACTCCTCTGCAGCGTAAACATATCATTCCTGGGAGAAGTTGTCAGTGGAATGCCAAACTCCAGCATGCAATTAAAGCCTTAAACAATACAACACAATAAATCACTGGCGCTACGGCCGGTCAGTGTCGCCAAGCATGGAGTAAGGATCTTAATTACATTTAGACCAAACAAGTATTAGATTATTTATGGGATACTGTAAGTGCTTGACAATGGGTAGAAAGTCATTCTACATGCATCCCTGGGCATTTCAGAGTCCGGATGAAGAGGTAGAGAAAGAGAAAGAGAGGAGAAGAACCAATATCCATCACGGAGCACTATTGGAAAGGAAAGAGCTGTTGCTTTAAATAAGGTCCAATTGCATCATCAATTTAAAAGCAATAGCAGCAGCATCTGAAGAAAGCAGCAGCTGCCACAGGTGGCCAAACAGCTGGAGAGCTGCCAGCACCCACAGGAGCCACCAGAAACCTTGGTATTTTGTCACACTACAGAACGTTTTTAACCCTTTCACACCAGAGCCCTGTGCTATGCAACATCCAGGGCTGAACAGAGCTTTGCTGCACCCAGGGGTTCTGCAGGAATCATGGAGGTTGCTGGGGGTTGTGTGGGGCAAGGCCAGTTAGGGTTCCTTTGTGTCTATTACCCAGTGCCCTGTAGCTCACAGCTGGATTTTAGCATGTTCCAGATGTGGCCAGGACTTGGAGGATGTTACCTGGCTGGGAAATCACAGGGTTCAGATGGGGCCATAGGAGTCTGCCTCCAACCATGGACCATCTCAGGGCTCATGGATCACAGAATCAGGTTGGAAAAGACCTCTAAGATCATCAAGTCAAACCACAGATCATCAAGTCCAACCAGTCCTTTGGAATGATGTTGTGTTTAAGGCCCAGTTTAGTCCATCTTTTCTGTCCAGTGACCCTGGAAAGCAGTGACTGGTCTCTGCTCAGGATGACAATTTCAGAAGGACTTGTCCTTGCTCCCAGGCTGTTAAGGCACAGGAATATTTCTGGGAAAGCTGTTTGCTGACAAGAACTTCCTCCAGGGAAGGATACTGAGATGTGAGTGGGTCTGCCCCACTCTTCTGGGCTGAAATAGACCTTCCTAATGTTGTTCAAGGGTCAATAACACTGCATGTTGTGGTACTACAGACCTGCAGTCCCAACCTCTCCAAGCCATGCAGCAGGGTCAGGATGTCAAAGGATGCCTGTCCACGTTGGCACATCCCATGCTCCACAACTGGACTCACAACATGCCTGATTCTCACATGTGACCTGATGCCACCATGCTTGTGGGTGCACTGCTTGTGCCCACACACATCAGGGAAGGGATGTGAGCAGGACAGCTGTGGAGATGCAGGTGGGCTCCAGAGCAGCATAGTCTGAGGACAGAGAGCTCATTGGGACTAGAACATGTGGCTGAGAGATCTGGGGCACTCAGTCCACTGTCTGTAATGTGAACATCATGAACATGGACCCTGCTCACCTTCAGAAGAGTGTTGACTCCAACCCTCTACAGCAAACGTCCTCAGACACATGGTGTGAATGTTGGGATTGTCCTGTGCAGGGACAGGAGTTGGACTCCATCATCCTGGTGGATCTCTTCCAACTCACAACATTCTCTGATTCTATGAAACCTCAGGGAGTGGTTGAACCAGCCACTGTCCACAGTCCAGCCCCGGCTGCAGTCTCGGTGCCCAGCCACTGTTTAGTCAAGTCCCCATGGGCTCATCTGCTCACCCACCACACAACGCCATGGTGCTGCACCCTCAGACCTGGAAGCTGGGGGTGATGGCAGAACACAGGCTGGCTGTCCGAGGAACTCCTGGTTTGGGTCTAAATCCTCCCTCTGCCATCCTCCACAGCCTCGGGCAGGTCAGCAGGGTCGGGTTCATCTGACTGCATCCAGACATCTGCAGCATCACTCCTTGTCTAGACACCCATCAGTCCATGGAGGGGCGGCTGGTGGGATGCCCTGCAGCCCACAGCTGCCCAAAGTAGGTCAAATGAGTCTGTTCTACCAGCAACTATTTATTGTTATTGACCCGCCAGCTTGGGACATCTAATTCCAGCTGAGCTGCCTGAAACCAGGGGAGGTGATCACACCCTACATCACCGGGAGCCTTTGGTCCTTCTGCCTGCAATTATTTGACTCCCTGTCCATCCCCTCCACGTCTGAGGGTTCAGATGTGACCACAAGGTTTGCCAAGCTCCTCACAAAGTGGCTGTGGGATTTGGAGCAGCAACAAACAACAAATTTTGGGTTCTTTTAGGCAGGAGCTGAGGCTCTGTCCCAGCGTTTCAGAAAGAGGGTGGCATGGGCAGTGCCATCCCTCCCTGCAGAACTGAGGACCACACGCGTCAGGCATGGGTCTCATTGCCCATAAAACAGGCATGAATCACAGAATCACAGAATGTTGGGGATTGGAAGGGACCTCGAAAGATCATCCAGTCCAATCCCCCTGCCAGAGCAGGAACCTAAATGAGATCACACAGGAAGGCGTCCAGGTGGGTCTTGAATGTCTCCAGAGAAGGAGACTCCACACGCTCCCTGGGCAGCCTGTCCCAGGGCTCTGGCACCCTCACTGGAAAGAAGTTTCTTCTCAAGTTTAAGCAGAACCTCCTGTGTTCCAGCTCACACCCATTGCCCCTTGTCCTACCATTGGGCATCACTGAGAAGAGCCTGGCTCCATCCTCCTGACATTCACCCTTTACATATTTATAAACATTAATGAGGTCTCCCCTCAGCCTCCTCTTCTCCAAGCTAAAGAGCCCCAGCTCCCTCAGCCTTTCCTCAGCAGGGAGATGCTCCACTCCCTTCATCATCTTGGTGGCTCTGTGCTGGACTCTGGTTGTGAAGGACAACCCCTGGATGTCTCCGTTCTTAGAGTCACTATTTTGACCCAGCTGAACCAAATTTGCTCCTTCTGTCTGCCCTGAGCATGGAGCCAGGGTTGTGGGGCAGCCCCATTCTGGCGCTGGAGAAGCAGCTGGGCTGTTTGCAGAGAGGTGAGGCAGGAACATTCCTGGGTCTGGGAAGAGCCGTGAGCAAGGCAAGTGTGACGGGTGTGGAAGGGGATGGATGACACGGATCCCTAATCGCAGGGCAGACTGATTGATCAAGCTGACAAGCCCAGCTGATCTCAGGCACTGGTCCCAGGCTGCAACATTGCACGAGGTGGCCACAGCTCCTGATTGATGCCAAGGTCACAGGAAGGGACAGGGAGGGGGAGGCGGGAACTCACTCATTGCTGGGGATTATTCACCAGTGCTGGACCACTGGGCTCCCTGTCCAGTCCAGTCCATGCCCATGGCCAACTGGTGCTGGGGGATGCCCCAGTCAAGCCTTGTCCACACTCTGGACACCCCTCCCATGGTGCAAACCACTTTGAGAAATTCAGAGTTAATGCTCTTTTTGTTTCCCCCCCACCTCTGTCTTTTTTTTTTCTTTTTTTTCCTTTTCTTTTCTTTTTTTTAATTCCCCCCCTTTTCTGTCTCAGCAGCCGACAGACTCTTTGCAGTTGTCAAGGCAACACCATATCACCAAGACGGTGCCGTGAAGTGGCAGCAGCCAAGGGCTCTGCTCTCAGTCTCTGCCGCTTCCCTCGCGAGGCCGCGGTGCCGCTGCCAGCAATGCTGCCCGGTGTGGGTGACGGGAGGGTGACGGGTGGGCAGGAGGGCAGCTGGGTGCCCCCACCCAGCCTGCCTGGCTCTGACCCTGCTGCTGGGCATGTGGGGATGGAGGTGATGGGGGACCAGCACTGCATGGTCCCTGCCCCACTGCCTGCTTATCTCACGCATCTGAATTGCCTGGAACCATCTTTCCCCACAGAGCTGTAACCTTGTGCCAGTCACCAACCTGCACCAAAGGACTCCACGTTCCTGCTGTCATGAGCCTCCAGGAGTTTTCTCCCAGTAGAGACAGTCTTTGGGGTGCAATGGGGGCTGTTTGCATCCCACAAACCCCCTGCACGGACACACCAGGAGCAGAACAAGCCTTGTGGTCCCCATGCTGGGCAGCTGCACACATCTTTGGGCATCCTGGCACAGACTCTCGCCCTATAGCTCACCCTTTTCTTAGTCTCCAGACAGATCCTGTAGTTTGTCCTTGTGTGGGCATTTTACCAGGGGGAGATGCACCCATCATCCCCACAGCAGCCAAGAGCATTCCTCCTGTTCAGGAAACAAACAGCATCTTCTGGGCATGGTGAAGCAGGTGGATGAGACTTGGCAGACTTTCTCCTACAGGTTAGGTTCTCCAAAGAACAAGACAAAATCTGAGGGCAAGGAGAGTTTTCATTTGGCAGCAACTCTCCTGGAAGGAAATGCTGTATGCCTCTGGAGATGAGCAAGGAGAGCAGAGGCATCCCCTGGATGGAAAGGTGTGGATGGGCTGGTGCCCATGGCTCCACAGTACATGCCTGCTTCAGGGTTGCCCATTGACCAGACTTGTAGAGCATTCATACTTCTGACCACTGGAGAGAGTCCAGAGGAGGCCACGAGGATGATGTGAGGGCTGGAGCAGCTCTGCTGTGAGGACAGGCTGAGAGAGTTGGGGCTGTTCAGCCTGGAGAAGAGGAGGCTCCGGGTAGACCTTCTAGCAACCTCCCAGTACCTGAAGGGGCTCCAGGAAGGTGGGGAGGGACTTTGGCCAAGGACAGGGACTGACAGAACAAGGGGTGATGGCTTGAAAGTGGCAGAGGGGAGATGGAGCTGAGATGTGAGGAAGAAATTCTTTGTTGTGATGGTGGTGAGCCAGTGTCCCAGGTTGGGCAGAGAAGCTGTGGCTGCTCCTCCCTGGAAGTGTTGAAGGCCAGGTTGGATGAGGCTTTGAGCAACGTGGTCTAGTGGAAGTTGTCCCTGCTGATGGCAGGGGGGGTGGGACTGGATGAGGCTTAAGGTCCCTTCCAACCTCTACTGTTCTATGATTCTATGACCATCCCTCAGGCTCTGTCTGAACTGCACATGTCTGACCCATCACATCCTACCTTGTCTTGTCCCAGGTGTCCCAGCAGGACCAGCCAGAGGTATCTCCATCCCCATTGCTGTCTCAAACCATCACCCCTTGGCTCTGCCTGGGGAGAACCAGGCACGCAGAGAGCTGATCCACACTCCCTCGCTGGCTGCAGGAGCTGGCACGGGGGGCCCTGGCACCCGCTCGCTGCTGCGACACATAAACAGCCAGAAGGGAGGTGGCACGTGCTTGCCTGCGCCTGCCAGCTAGAGACGAGGAGCCACGCACACCCCTTGGGTGCTCACATCACATCCCAGCTCATCCTGCCTCCCCCAAACCCCGGGGAGCAGCTTCCACCCCTCTTCCTTGTGCAGGGGGATGAAGCTCTGGAGGTCAGCATGGGGCAGCAGCCCAGAGCCATGGCATGGGCTGGGATCTCTGGGGCTTCTTTGCCAAGTCTCAGGGCAGCAGCGTAGCCAGGAACCCTGAGAGCCAGATGTCACACTTGAGTCCTGCTGTTGTCACCTCTGATGGAGTTGGCTCCTGATGGGCTGACAGCTGAATACACCTTCAGGTCCCTGCCAGGTCCCTGCTCAGTGTGGGGTGCTGTGGGGCCAACAATACACCATGGAAGAGGCAGGGAGGTCATTCCCATGGGAGCTGGGGTTGTGGAGCAAGGTGGTGCAGCCATGGAGCCCGTCGAGATGGGTAGGGTCTACGAGCCCTTGTCTCAGACCAGGCGCCCAACACACCCATCTGCCTGGATCTCCACATGGAATCACAGAATGTCAGGGATTGGAAGGGACCTCAAAAGATCATCCAGTCCAACCCCCCTGCCAGAGCAGGAACCTCAATGAGATCACACAGGAAGGTGTCCA
>NW_010321567.1:51020-53177 GCF_000700745.2 Antrostomus carolinensis
CAGCCCCCACCCATGGCCCCTTGTCCTACCATTGGGCATCACTGAGAAGAGCCTGGCTCCATCCTCATGACATTCGCCCTTTACATATTTATAAACATTAATGAGGTCACCCCTCAGTCTCCTCTTCTCCAAGCTAAAGAGCCCCAGCTCCCTCAGCCTTTCCTCAGCAGGGAGATGCTCCACTCCCTTCATCATCTTGGTGGCTCTGTGCTGGACTCTCTCAAGTACATCATCCCATCTGACTCTCCCAGGCTGACGTGTTTTTCCAGCACCCCGAGAGAAAGGTGCTAAAACGGGACCTGTGAACCCAGCAGCCGGGGTGCTGACAGTGCTCAGTGCAGGGGCTGCCGCAGCAGATGCTCATCCTCCATCCATTTGGCATTTTCTGTTGCTCTTGACTCCAGGGAAATGATTGCTCTGCTCTGAGGGATCTATAAATAGACATTGCCCACTAACCTCCGCTCCCAGGAGGCCAGCAACGTGGCAGGAACACAGCGGCTGCTGCCAGAGCTGATGCCCCAGCCTCAGCCTGGGTCAGCATGATCTGCCCGGCTCCCCAGCCCTGCCTCTGCCTTGGAGGAGGGAAGGAGAACAAGGAAACTATTTTTCTGAGATAGGCATTGTCCAGGGTAGTTTTAGAGAAGGAAGGATGAGACACAGCATCTCTTCGTGGTTCACCAGCCCTCTGGGGTGGCATTGCCCTCGGTGTCACATCACACCTGGCTGAAGTCCCCTCCCCACAGGAACACTTGGCCACCCCAGAGCCAGGCAGAGGGACAAGTTCCTCCTGAAGTGACCTTCATGGCTGGGGATAATGAAAGAGCTTTCCCTTCTGGACTTACTGAGCAAGGGCCAAGTCCTCAGCCTGATGCACGGGCACTGGTACCCTTGGGCTAAAGCCAGCCCCATGAAGGGCTGATCAAGGAGCTTTCCACAGTTTTACAATCCCAAAATTAAAAACAAAAATAAAAAATACAGGCCAGGGAAACTGGAAAGGAGTTAGAGGGAATGACAATGAGATCTGAGCACCTAAATCACTTGAGCTCAAACTTCAAAAGGATTTAAGCTCACTGTCTTCTCCGGGAACTAATTGATATAGTTCCACCTAGCAGCAAACCTGGCTGGAGTCACATCTGCAGCGTGCTCAGGGCTTTTGTGAGTCTCCCTCTGGCCATGCTCCCAGCAGTCCTGAATCTTTCCACATCTATCTGCTCCTGGAGAGTTGCTCCTGCCCCAGCGTGTGTGCTATTCCACAGGCTTCAAACAGCCTGCCCGGAGTCTCAGGGGAGATGCTGGAGGTGACACCTTCCCCATGTGGGATCATGTATCTGCTGTACACACAGCTGGGTGAAGGGGGCTGTGTCTTCCCCTGAAATGGTCAGAGATATCCAAACCAGTACCAGGCAGCACTGGGATGAAAACCAGGCTCTTTTCCATGGGAAACAATAGCACCAAGGAGGAACCCAGAATCAGCACCTATTTGGGGACTCACTGGCACATTAGGATGCAGGTTCAGGTCTTGGTGGACACCAGGTTCTCCATCCCTACTAGTCCCAAGGGTCAGCAAGAGCTGTCTTCAACTTCATGAAGATGCTCCTCACCAGCAGTGGTTCAACTCTGGGGGCCCATTTTGGTCTCAGTGTCCCTGGGATACACCAGGGTTTCCCTGGATTGGACAGGACAAGGATTCCCCAGCACACGCAGATGCGCCGGGGCAACCCCAGGAACAAATACAGGCTGGGTGATGAATGGCTTGAGACCAGCTCTGAAGAGAAGGACTTGGGGTGCTGGGGGAGGAGAAGCTGAACATGAGGCAGCAACGTGCGCTGGCAGCACAGAGGCCAATAACCGTGTCCTGGGCTGCACCCAGAGCAACGTGGGCAGCAGGTTGAGGGAGGGGATTCTGCCCCTCTGCTCCACTCTCCTCAGACCCCACCTAGAATACTGTGTCCAATTCTGGAGTCCCCAACACAAGAGAGACCTGGACCTGATAGAACAAGTCCAGAGGAGGCCACAAGGATGATGCGAGGGCTGGAGCAGCTCTGCTGTGAGGACAGGCTGAGTGAGTTGGGGGTGTTTAGCCTGGAGAAGAGGAGGATCCAGGGAGACCTTCTAGTGGCCTCCCAGTACCTGAAGGGGCTTCAGGAAGGCTGGGGA
>NW_010321567.1:53402-57301 GCF_000700745.2 Antrostomus carolinensis
TGGATGATCTTTAAGGTCCCTTCCAACCCAACCTATTCTATGATTCTATTCTGGTGGCAGGGCCAAGCTCTGCTCTTGCTGGCAGCGGTGGAGGGGAGGGGACCTCGGCTGGATTTGTACAGCTGCTGGGGAAGGGCAGGATGCAGCTGGCGGGTGATCCTTGGCAAGGGGAACCTTTCCAGGAGGGTGGGGGAGGCGGATGTCGGCAGCGGGAAGCTTTCATTAATGCATCTCCCACTGTGTCCCTTCGCGGATGACGAGCTTCCTCAGAAAGGAGGGGAGAGGACAACCTCCCCACCCTGCCAGCTTGGAAAACTTCACCCCAGCGATGCCAGGATGTGTTGTATCACGTTGCCATGGCAACTGACATCTTACGATGCTGAAGCAGGCGTATGCGGAGTCATGGCACATGAATCACGCAAATCATCTGACCTCACCGTGATGGGGACAGACAAAGAGCTGAGATGTGCTCAGGGATGACCTCCTGGGCTTGGACTCGGTCAGTGCTGCAGAGGTGGGCGCAGAGGAGGAGGAGGAGCAGCACCGGTGTGGGCAGCAGCACTGAGCCCACCTTCAGCACAAACCCAGAGCCTGGTGCAGCCCAACTTGAGGGACGGTGGGGGCAGGAACCTGCAGGGATGCTGGGTCTGAGCATCCTCGCTCTGGGGCTGCACAGTGTGAGCCTGTGTGCCGGGCTGGGCACAGGGTCTGGTGACAATCCCCCTTCTGCAGTGTGGGGACAATCCTGACTAGTGCTGGACATCTCTCCCTCCCTGCACCAGCTGCACTTTTGGTTTCACTCATCCTCAGAAAATCAGACAAGAGGATCCTCCCTAGAATCTCCCAAATAAGTTTAGACCCATCTGGTTGTGCTGCCTGGCTGGGAAGTGACTGGGCACACACAGACATGTGGCTTTACAAGGTTGTTCACCCAGGGAACATGGTGAAAGGTTCCTTTTCAAATCCTGAGTGTCCACGTGTTCACAGAATCCCAGAATTGCCTGGACTGGAAAAGCCCTTTAAGCTCCTGGAGTCCAACCATGAACCCAACACTGACAAGTCCCCGACTAACCCATGTCCCTCAGCACTATGTCTACACGACTCTTCAATCCCTCCAGGGATGGGGACTCCACCACTGCCCTGGGCAACCCCTTCCAATGCCCCAGAACCCTTTCAGCAAAGAAATTCTTCCTCACATCCCATCTCAACTGCCCTGGCCACAACTGGAGCCCATTTCCTCTTGTCCTGTCCCTTGGTCCTTGGTTGAACAGACCCACCCCCACCTCTCTCCACCCTCCTTTCAGGGACTTGGACAGAGCCAGCAGGTTCCCAATGACAGGCACAGGGCTGTGTTGCCCAAGCGTGATTTGTTCCTCCCGAGATGCTTGGCACAGGGGACCGCTCTCCGTGGGTGGATTTGAGGGAGGAGGAGTCTGCTTCCGTCTGTCATGTTATTTAAGTGACACCTACTAGGCATCAAAGTCAAGGAGACCAAATTTTTCCATCTCAACTTGTTAGAGAGCTAAAATGTTTTCAATCCAGCAGTGGAATATTACTCCCTCTCCTCCTCCCAGATGGAGTGATTACAGTTTTCCTCCAAAAAATGAGGATGAAAATTAGCTTGGTAGTTTGCTGTCACTTCATCCCCCTTCATCTTTTCTCAGGGTGGAAAAAGGGACAGAAAGGGAGAAGGTTTGAGGTGGGAGAGAAAAAAAGACAAATCCCCAAAAGCTGCATTTATTGTCATGAAAATTTCTGACAAATAAAAATGTGCATTGTTATATTTCTTTCCTTTCAAAATGAGTAACTTTTTCACCAACCAGCCTCACGCGAGAGAAAAGCAACACAGACTTTCCCCAGTCACCCTCTCTGGGAGCACTGGTACTTGTTGTCAGCAGTGAATCTCAATAGAAATTCATTTTCTAGCAAAATGTCCTTATGATGGAGTCTCTCCCTGTGTCACAGTAGCATTTTGCAATCTGGGATGCCTCTGAAGCTTTGCTTTACAAACAGAGTCGTTTCTCCAGTCAGGAACAGACACGCTACCAAGGGATGACCCTGACCCACTGTACATCATGCAGAGAGGACAACCAAAAGTGCTGCAGCGGTGCAGAGCTTTGTACAGTACAAATCTTTTCTGGGGATACTTAACCCTGGGAAAAAAAAAGAAAAAAAAAAAAAAAAAAAAAAAAAAAGAGATTAATTCCTCTTCTAACCAATTTATCCTGCTGCATCCACCCAGCTCGAGTGAGATCTCACTGGAGGCATCAGGGTGGGGATGCAGAAACAAGAGGGAGTGAATTCTACTCTTCTGGTAGCAATAAATGCCTTCTGCCTTTTACAGGCAGCTCCTGACCTTGCTGCAGCTATGGGCAAGTTTATGATCTTGTATTTTAGCTAAATAGAAGAGGTAATTATTCTTCTTTTTGGATTAAAGTTACTTTAGGAACAGAAATGTTAAACAAGGGAAGAGCCTGGCAAAAGCTGAGCCAGGAGGAAAACTGGGGTGTTCTAGGAGAACAACCAGAGATGGAAGGGCTGGCAGAAGGTAATTGTAAAGCAAAGGGTGAGCAAGAGGCAGGGGAGTGATGCTGGCTTCAGAGGAGGAGCAAGGCAGCAGTACTGGGTGGCCGAGCAACCACAGGCATTGCCATCAGAGGAACTGCCTGTTTGTGCCACCATGGTTTGGTGAAGGGTTCCTTCTCCAGCCCACGCACCAATAAAGGTCTCTGCCAGAGAAATCCCTGCTCCTTCATCACACAGAGCAGGCGACTATGGCCTCGGGGCTTACACATCACTCAGACTAAAGTGATAACTGTACAGAAAATCCCTGATGCATTTCAGCTTCTCTGCCCTGGTGAGCTGGAGCCCTCCCCTCTCCTCTGCTCGCAGGATCTTGGCTGTTAGCTGCTCTCCAGCTTTCACCCCAGAGGAAGAGACATTCACCACAGCAAGTAGTTGGGAAGAGGAAAGGGGGCTCTGGGATAATCTGTCCAGGAGATGGGCACAGCTCAGGCATCAGTGGCCCTATGAGCCCTGGAGCAGGGCAAATCCAGAGCAGATTTCATATGGACATGAGCTCCCACATCCTCTCCACCCATATTCCCTCCCATCAGCAGAGATGCAGAAAGAGGTTGGTTGTACCAGCCCTGTGCTCTGCCAGCAGTGTGTGAACTTGGGCAGCTTTTTCCACTCTCTGCCCCCCACATTTGCCCCCATGCTATCCCCTCAGCTGTCTGACTGCAGGGACGTCAGAGGCCGTGCAGGGCATGGGATCAGGATCCCTTTCTTCTGCTCCCAGTGCCAGGCTGATACCTCTGTGTAACGTGGCATCATGCTTCCCTGAGACATGGGGTTGCATGGAGCTGGCCAGGGTGTTCCTGCCCCCTGCACCACCAAGGATGTGTCCTCAGCTCTGGTACCACAGGCAGCAGGAGCTTATCCCATGGAATCAAGAGGTGCCTGTTTCTCACTGTGGAAAGCAGCACCCAAAAGAGAAGGAGCAGCCTGTAACCCCGGGCAGAGCCAGGCTGAGGGTCACTAATGTGTAGTCCTGCCAGCTCGTCTTGGGAGCCTCATCTCCTTCACACCAGTGGGCAAAGGTGCTGGGGTCCTGCAACACAGGAAACCTCGTGTGGCCACTGTTTAGGGAAAGTTTCTGCCTCTTTGGGCCAAAATAAACCATAGATTAGGTAACACACATTTCCACGTAGAGCAGTTCCAACCTGGACCCTAGAACTGGCAACTGGGAGGTGCCCATGCCCTGCTGCCCTTCCCCAGAGCAACGCTTCAGCCTGGTAATCTTTGTGCTTTGCTCTTTCCTCCCTGAGGACCCACTCAACCCCAAGCAGCTTTTTCTCTCCTTTTCTCTGCATTAGCTGCCTGTGTTTCAGATCCGT
>NW_010321567.1:57318-57710 GCF_000700745.2 Antrostomus carolinensis
GGAATTCTGTCTGCACTCAGCTCCCTGGGAGAGAGCCATGGCCAGAGGGAGAAGATGCAGGAGCACCAGGGACCTAAGGATGCACGTTATTAACATTTCCTGAAATACAGGCAAACTTTGCAAGGTATTTGCTTGCTGAAGCCTCTCTAAATGACTCTGACCAAGATCTCTCCCCACCTGGGTGAAGATCCTCTGGCTTTATACAACCTCAGCACATGGACATGCATATAGTCAGGTGCACAGGAGACAGATGGATGTGTGAACACAAACACGCACACATGGTCACACACACACTGGTACATACATATAGAATCAGAGAATCACAGAATCACAGAATGGTTTGGGATGGGAGGTACCTTTAAAGCTCACCCAGTTCCAACCCCCCTGCCAGC
>NW_010321567.1:57936-63821 GCF_000700745.2 Antrostomus carolinensis
TTCCTGGAGCCCCTTCAGGTACTGGGAGGCCACTAGAAGATCTCCCTGGAGCCTTCTCTTCTCCAGGCTGAACAGCCCCAACTCTCTCAGCCTGTCCTCACAGCAGAGCTGCTCCAGCCCTCGCATCATCCTCGTGGCCTCCTCTGGACTTGTTCCAGCTGCTCCAGGTCTCTCTTGTGTTGGGGGCTCCAGAACTGGACACAGCACTCCAGGTGGGGCCTTACGATAGCGGAGTACATATATTTGCACCATCCTGTGAAGACACAGTCCCACGTATGTACAAAAGCAGAAGAGTAGAGGTGGTCAGTTTGTGATGGGAAGTGTTTCACAGCAGTAAGCCCAGGGTCCAACCCTTCCCCAGAGAGAGGCTGCAGGGCTGCACTCTGCATTGGGTGAGCGACTGGCTGAGGGTTTGAGATGTGCAAAGGGCTGAGTTCCCAGATCTGCTCACCCACCAGCAGCTCTGCAAATGCAACACACCATGGCCAGGAGTGACTGACCACAGCTGACAGCCTCCAGTGAGCAGATGTCACCATCTGAGGGGTCACTGGCCTTTCTCCTGTGAGCACAGACAGATGGACATCCCCCAGTCCTCGCTGCCGTCCACTCTCCCACCTGCAGCCAGCCTTGGTGCTGCTCTTACCAGGGCCAGTCACAGGCTCGTCCCTCCTGAGGCTGCCTGGAAGAGGCAGAATTTTTCTGTTTCTTCTACAGAAAAATTCAAGCAAATAATGACACTTGGATTGAAATATTTTTCTTTGGGCAGCAAAAAGTTTCAGAGCAAATATGTTTTTAATAAGCATTTTGACTGAAATTGAGCTCTTCCCCTGCAGCAATTTGATTTTTGTCATGATTGCATTTTTCAACAGGAAAAATAAGTAAGTGATCAAGTGACTGAGACATCACCGGGCATCACATCTTGGGTAGCCAGGTCCTGCAGGTGTGAGCAAAGGCTCTGGGCATCACACCGCTGCCTGCACCAGCACAGTCTGCCAAGAGGGAGTGCAGGGCACGGGTTTGCTGTCAGCTGGCCCCTGATTTTCAGGGCTTCAGGTAAGAACAAGAGCAGGTAAGAACCCCATCTCCCCCAGGCACTGCTGCTGCCTGTATCCCTGCTTGTCTTGATGTGCTGTGTGGTGGGAGGACATGTCCCAGCTCTCCATACAACCTCTGGCAAGTTGCACACCTGCCTCTGCCTGGCTTCCACCTCTCATCTCTATAGCTGGTAATATCCATCCTGTAGTTCAGTGGAACTTGCTGAGCTGGTGTGATGCTGGGGCTGGGACACCTGGGCTGGACCAAAGTGTCCTGGTACCTCTAATTGCTCTACATCAAAAGCTGCAGGCATGGAAATGGCTGGCATTTCTCTTAGGGTCATACTGACTGAAGGCAGCCCAGCTCTTTCCCAGGCCATGTGTTTTCCAAACAGCCTGCTGTCCCTTCCTTTGCCTTCCTCTCTCCTCTCAAACACAGCAGTTCCTTCCCCTTCTCTAGCCGGGCTCAGTCTGTGCAGGCTGCACTGAGATGGGGCACATGGCTTTGTGCCCCAGGAGGGATGTTTGGGGCTCCTCTGCTTTGCTCTTCTCCAGTCTTGGAGAAAGCAGCCTCACACCATGCTCAGGCTCGCTGGTAGCTTGGAGGCCTGATGGTAATAAATGAGTCAGGAGCACATCTGCACGCAGCGGAGACGCTCCCTGCCAAGTCGCTGCTCTGCAGGACCACTCTCATCTGTCTCTCTTTAACAGGAACAAATGGAAATGAGCGAATCAATTAACACAGCACATTAGCAAAATGTCAGAGCCTCCCAATCGCACTTAACCCTTCCCTCTGCCAGCCCATGCCAGCAGCCCAGCACGGGCTGAGTCAGCAGTGCGGGACATGCCGGCCAGCTCCCGGCCACGGTGGGACCATTGGGACCTCTCCTGATCTGCCCAGGCAGCAGAGAGCTGAGCTGAGATCACACCAGGGATCATCTCACTTGGGGATGACACAGAGTCAGGGAGCTGCCAGGCTTGGGGCTGAGGAGAGTGGCCTGCTGCCACATGGACCACAGCACAGCACAGCCGGCTTCCAGCTCCCGTGGACTCCTTCACGGCTGCAGAGAAGCAGTTGGGAGCAGGTTTCCTCCAGATCAGGGCCAGGAGAGGGACAAGTCTGGGTGCCAGATCCTTTATTTCCCCCAAGGCTCATCTTTTCCTGGAGAAACCCTGGTGAGGGCACAACATGACCAAGGCATCCTGCATGTGCTGGAGCCTGTGCGGGTGGAGAATGCACTGAGCAGGGCTAAGTCAGGCCAGATAACCAGCATGGGGCTGGGCTTTCCTGCTGTGGGACGTGTTACAGCTCTGACCCCACCTTGCCAGTGTGGGACCAGAGTTTACAGGCTCTGTAGATCAGTTATTCCTGCCAGTAAGTGTCACAGGCAACAGGAGAGATGTACTAAGATGGAATAAACTCTCATCAGCTAATTAATAATTAGAGACACTTGTGCCTGAAAGCCTGGCTCCATTGGTGGGATGATGCACCTCAGATCTCCTGCCAGGCACAAGCATCAAGATCTCCAAACCATGCTGGACCTTGGGACTGATTCATGCCCAGGCTGCCTGTGGTCCTGGTCTGCAGGACATGGAGAGCCCCTCGTGTCCTAGGCTCAGCCACAGTGGGCAAGGCATGTCTCCCTTGCTTCTCCCAGCGTGTGTTTAGGTACAAACCCCCTATGCCAGGGCCTGGTTGCCCACAGTCAGGATACAGACAGGGTCTCACTTCACCCAGGAGAGACAAGGCATGGCCATGTGGCTGGTTGGAGTCCTCACATCAGGTAGGAAGAGCAGGCAGAAGTTCAAGCTGTTCCTTCCTACGGTTGGACAGGTTCATCTCAGAGGTCTTTTCCAACCTTAATGATTCTGTGATTCCTTCCTATGGGATGGAAACAAGGCTTTGAACTCCCAAATTGGGTTGAAAAGGAGATTCCCTACATGATGACCTACAGAGCTCTGGCTTACAAACAGGAGATCTGACAGGAGCAGTTGTGCCTGGCATCTGCATGCACTAGCTGGGTTCATGAGCTTGAAAATTTCTTAATGGAATTCCTCTTGTGGGATGGAAATAAAAGAAAACTTGCAGCATCAGTAAGAGAAAACCACAGATGTTGTCAGCAATGGTTGGTTCTTCAGCGGGTGTCTCTGAGCACATCCCCACTGTCACCCCATCTGCCCATGAAGGCACCAACACGTGCACAGCCTCTGAGCTGCCAAGTGCCTCCTCACCCACCTCTGCACACCAGGGACGTGCACACACTCTTGAACGGCGCTGCCAAGTGCTGAGCCTCCCGCCTGAAATGGAGGTGGAAACTTTCCGAGAGCCACTCAGAAGCACTGGAAAAATGCTGTAAATAGCCTGAGGTTCAGGCACGCTTGAAGGAGGAGAGAGCAGAGCTGCCTTTGGATAAGAGAGCCGTCATCTCACACACCCAGGAGAGCAGCGATGGCAGGATGCTCTGGGTCAAAGGTGGGGATTTGGGGAAGGGCCTCTATGTCCTGAGGTCTGTCTGTCTACCCTCTCCTGCATGGGAAGTCAAGGCAAAGCTGTGGCAAGGCCCAAGAAGCCAACACAGAGGGGTTCTGAGCAAGCAGGACACCTCCCCAGCTCTGTACCAGCTACTAGCCATCATCAGGTATAAATACCTGAAATGTGGGTGTCAGGAGGATGGGGCCAGGCTCTTTTTGGTGGTGCCCAGTGACAGGACAAGGGGCAATGGGCACAAACTGGAACACCAGAAGTTCCACATTAACTTGAGGAAAAACTTCTTTCCTGTGAGGGTGCCAGAGCCCTGGGACAGGCTGCCCAGAGAGGTTGTGGAGTCTCCATCTCTGGAGATGTTCAAAACCCACCTGGATGCTTTCTTATGTGACCTGGTGTAGTGAACCTGCTTTGGCAGGGGGGGTGGAGTGGATGATCTCCCAAGGTCCCTTCCAACCCCACCATTCTGTGATTCTGTGCGTCTATCACCTCTGCCCAGCCTAACGCCCAAGAGTCACACGTGTGGCTCTGCTCCATTTCTCTCTCTCCCATAAACGCAGGTGTGGAGCTGTTTGCAGCCAGAGCTGGATCAAGCCAGGTCCTTTCAGCATTATTTTGCCTGCTTTTGTTCTTGCTTCGGGGATAACCCAAAGACAGTGCAGGACATGTCCCATAATGCTCACAGGGACCCTTGGAAATGCTCCAAAAGAAAAAAAAAAAGGAGGGAGGAGCCGTTCTGAGGCTGCGGAGCAAATTCCTGCACTGTGCTGTGCTGTGCTGTGCTGTGGGGTGGGGTGATTACCCACCCTCAGTGGCCTCTAATCCAGTGCCATCGACTCCCACAGGAGCACCAAGCTCTGCATACAAATCCCGCCTGCAGAACAGGGACAGATTGTCAAGGCATCACCTCGATTACGTGACGTGGCCCTGATAGCTCAGGGGACTTTGTGTCCGAGGTTCCCCAGACCCTGGAGACCGTGGGGTGTGAGAACTGCGACGCGAAGCCGAGGGCACTGAAACAATCACTGCCATGAATTAATGATGTTCTGGGTGTCTGTGGGCTCTTCCAGCTGGAGATTTCAAAGCACTTTGTAGGCATTAATGAGGAGGAGATGGGTGGATGCAGCCATGGAAGGAGATATGGCAGGGATGCTCTGGGATGCCACAGTCCTGTCCCCAGTCCCTCCCAGTTCTGGGAAGCTCTGGAGGGATGGTGCATGTGTCAGTGGGGACATCTGTGACTTGTGCCTGTGCTGCCCGTTTCAGCCCTGTCATGCTCCTCTGCAGGGGCTGTCAGGGCTCGGGGCTGATCCGCATCAGTGCTGCAGTTAATGGGCATGGCCGGGGCCCGGCTGTGCTGACTGACACGTCAGACACCAGAGCTGTGTGAGACCTGGCAGCACCATCACGGAGCTGTGTGCCAGCCCTACCCACAGCCCTATCCTGGGTAGAAGTTGCCTTCTCCTCCCCATGTAATTCTTGGGCATGTGAGACAAGTATCAGTGATGGGAATTGGTCCAGGCTGACCAAATCTTGAGTTGTCCCTCACATCCCCCTGTCTGTGCTCCTTCCACCTGCCTGCAGCACCCCTGGAGAGCCCAAGGGGCATCTGAGTCCACCTTAGACCAGGGACAAGGCACTGGCCTCTGTGCATGTCACCTTTAGCTTCAGCCCTGCCTGGCATCCCACCACCCATGCCATGCAAGCAGACAGAGCTTGGGCTCCAGGGCAGCCTGCTTTAAAACCCAGAGCCACTGCTGCAGTTTGGGGGCTGATCCTCCTCTCCCAGTGAGCCTGAACAACCTCCAGAGATGCCTACAATCCTCTGACACCTTTGGACAAGGAGTCAAAACACACCAGCCCTGTGGATTCAGATTTGTTCCTCTATGGCTGCAGGTGCAGACTTGTGGGCAGAGCAAGAGGTGGTCAAACAAAGGCAGGAGAGGAGATGGGTATGTGAGTATCAATCTCCTGGGTACCCATGATGGACTGGCTGGTGGCTCCAGCTTGCTGATATGGGGCAGCCAACCCTATCCAGCTAACCCAAAATTGAGGACTGCTGGGAGAAGTGACTCTTTGGTCAAAGGATACAATACTGCCTTCTTGGTCCAGTGTCATCTGTTCATGTGGTGTCCCAGCCCACCAGGAGATGAGGTTTGTTTGAAGATGTCATGACCTTCCTCCACACTCAAGTCCTGCCTCTGCTCTCTCAGCTGGGGAGCAGTGTTGGTGGTGCTGGTCCTCATGGAGGTTTAGGTGTGGATGGAGGATGTCACAGCTGGGCCACTGATGCTTGGAGTAGGGGTCTCCTGGCTCTTCATCCTGGGTCCCCAGACTGGGAGTATCACAGTCCATGGACCCTTCAG
>NW_010321567.1:63851-69330 GCF_000700745.2 Antrostomus carolinensis
CAGGGAAGGATGAGGGCTTCCTTGTTCACCAGCTTCCCGGTGAGCTGCGGCTGCTGCCTTTCATGGCTGACCCATGGCTGCAGTCACTCACACTAGAAATGATTTATAGATAGATAGATAGATAGATAGATAGATAGATACCTCTTTTGGATACAATCTTGTTTGCAATCTTTCCAGTCCTCCAAGGGAGGGAAAGCAGTGTCTGGATGGTCCTCACACCCTGGGCAAGCTCCTTCCAAAGTTGGGGCTTGGCAGTTGCCTACTAAGCAGCCAGACCCTGTGTAGGTCTGTCCACCAGCCGTGCCATGTCTGTCTGGATGCCCAACCTCTGCAGCACCACAAGGCAGTACCATCCAACTCAGAGATGTAAACACAGCCCCATCAGGATCTGTGCTCTGCAAGTCATTATGCACAACCTTTTTTTTTTTAAAAAAAAGGGTAAGATTCTTATTTCCAAGCATGTTCACAGTCTTTGAATAATCTGTTTCTCCTCTCATATTTTTATCAATCCATCTATCCATCTTTCTGTCCTTCCCCCCCCTCCTCTCCAGTGCTTCACCCTACCTCTCGCCACAAAGATTTCTCCCCACATCCAGGACGTCTGTACGTAGCCATCTGTTTGTCTGTCTCTCCAGCCATCTGGGTGTCTGCCTACAGTGTTTGCTGTGTCTCTAAAGCGTATACAGGCTGCATGTATAGATCTATCAATTGGAGGTCTACTTGCCAGTCTCTCTAAGCTGTGTTCTGTGGGCTTCATTAACATGCAAATTAGCAAGATCTGACTGGCTCACTTAGCTGCTACTTCTCTTAGACAGCCATGCAACAATGCAAATACTAATGAGGCTCTGGAAATGGCACTTGCTCGATTGCTAAGCAAGCATGTACACAGAGCAGGCTCTGGCAATTTCAGGCATTGCCATCCATCCTCACACCTGCTGGAGGACTCAGGACAGAAGGGATGGGTGATGGACGGATGATTAGGAGCACTGATGCGGAAAAAGAGGAGAGAATTCCCACTCTGTTGGGGATGCCAGCGCTCCCAGCCCCGGGATCCTTGGCTCCAAGATCTCTTTGTCCTCGTTGCTACATGCCACTGCTCTGGATCCCAGCCACTGATGGGATCCCCCCACTCAGGAGCACATTGGCCCCAGCACCCCAGTCAACACGGATCCACATCACGCTGTACTGGCTTCCCATCACACCAGTGTGCTGGGTTGTACTGTCACCCTCTCTTGGGTTTGAGGGCTCTGATGTCCCTGGGTTGTGTGTCCATGCTCCCTTTTTCCAGACGGGAGAGGGGGAGCTGGAAAGCTGTAGCACGGCTGCTCTTGCAAACTCCCAGACTCACCTCCCAGTATGGAGAGCACAGAAAAGCTCTGGGGCAGCTGGAAAAGCTCAGCCAGACTCTGCCGCAGGGCTCGGGAGCTGCTCCTGCCTCCTGGTCCCCAGCTGCGAGCCATGCTGGATCCCCTGCTCTCCTGCTTTTCTTCCTACAAGAACATCATGTGAGTCTGGGTCACCACTGGGGAAGTTTTCTGTTACTCTTCAGCTCCATCGCCCCTTCTAATGATAATTCAACCATACATCTCCTTGTAAAACATCTAAAATGATCAAACACTGTGCAGCGAGATGAAGGCACCTCATCTTAGGAACCTGGTTTCCTTATTCCTTTTTATCCTGTAGATAAAATAAAGAACTATTTGCTCTGGCTGCTGCTGCAGTCTCTTGCCTTTCCTCACTGACGCCGCTACCCACCCCCTTGGGAAGTAACATCGCCACAAACCCAGGCTGCTTTACCCTCAAGTCCTTTTCATCTTGACCCTGGTTGCTATCGCAGGAGAAGCACAGACCGGCTCTTGCAAGCGCTCACCAGGGCCTGGGAGGATGTCCCGTGTCTCTCCTCTGACAAGGTGACATTACTGCCTAGGTTCTGATGGCTGCTTCCCCTTGGCAAAGCCACCATGCACGTCTTACCCCTGCTAAGGACAAGCACTCCACTCCCACGCCAGAAAATATTCACCATGGCATTGGGTGCTGGGATGAGGGAGAAAAAGCAACTTAGGATGAGGTGGGGGTGGATTTTAAGGAGACAGAGCTGAGGCCAGGACAAACGCTCCAGGTCTTGGAGGTGACACACACATGGGAAGCAGATGGTCAAATGGAGAGGATGACAAACCACAGGATGGTAGGAAGGGTGGCTTGTCCTGTCCAGAGAGCACCATGGTCCATGGGAAGAGCCACGTTTCAGTGAGGGAAAGGGTGAGGTTCACTGAGGCTGGAGCTGGCCCAGCTCATCACAGGCTCAACATCAGCCCACAGCATTCTGGTGACTCCATGCTGTGGTTTCTAGGGCTCTTTCTTCCTCCAGAAATGGTCTTAGAAGAATCTTCTCTGTGGAAGTCATCTCTGCCTAGCAGCCAGGTCTTCTAGGAAGGGGAAATTTAAAATACAGTCCAGGAGGCAGAATTTCCTCCTGGCTCATAGGACAAATGCCTGAGTTTAGGCAGTTCATTCGTGGTGGAAGAAGGAGGTCAGGAGCTGTTGCATCGGACAGCGATCAGCTTTCTGTGCTGAGTCAGCCCTGCAAACACCTCTGCTGCCACTTTTGCAGCCTGAAGCTGGGCAGAGCTGGGGCACTAAAGTCTGGGAGGTATAGGGGCTGTTTTCTGATGGATGTCAGGCAAGTCGTGACAAAGCAAACACTCCCTGGGCCCCTGGAAATTCTGACTCTTCTGCAGCTTGACATGACCAACCCATTGCAAATAAAGTTCTCAGACTAGGGTCCACATTCCCTGCTCAGGGAATTCCCTGGAATATTGGCCATACACTCCATGCATGTTTGCAAAGCCTGGCTGTGTGGGGAGCCCCATGGATTGGGCACAGGAAGTTTCAGACTCACCTCTCTGTTTAAGGAATGTCTTGGATTTCTGCTCCTGGCAGGAGAGTCCCACTGCAATGCAGGGCAATAGGGAAGAGCTGTTCCTCTCCATCTCTTGTCTCTGCTGGGTCCTCATCTTGGCAGTGCCCATGGGCTCCACTAATGCATCCATGGAAGGGAGGGCTCCATTTTCCAGTCCTGGACTCTGTAAATTCAGTGTTTCTACTCTGAGAAATGGCATTACTCTATTGAGAAGATGTGGAGATCTGCTGTGGAGGAATCTCTGCCAGGATAAATCTATTTGATGGAATTGCTCTGCTCCAGGGATATCAGTGTTATAGCACCCTGTGCTCAGCTGCTCTCTGTGTTTGCACTTCACGAGCCTTAGCAGCTCCCCAGGTCTCTCCCCACTCCAGTGTGGCCTGCAGCACTGGGCTGGTCTCATCATGAAGGGCTGCTGCCCATGGAAGGAGCCTTCAGGGAAACTCTTCTCCCTTTAGGAAGAAGTTCCTCACTGTGAGGGTGGTGAGACACTGGCCCAGGTTGCCCAAGGAAGTTGTGGCTGCTCCTCCCTGGAAGTGTTCAAGGCCAGGCTGGATGAGGTTTTGAGCAGCCTGGTCTAGTGGAAGGTGTCCCTGCTGATGGTAGGGGGGTTGGAACTGGATCAGCTTTAAGGTCCCTTCCAACCCAAACCAGTCAGTGATTCTATGATCCTATAACTCTATGAAATGTGTCCTATTGGAGAGTATGTAACAAATACTCCCCAAGTTAGATATTCCCTCACTCCTCTATGCTTCTCACTCCCATCCCAACTCCCTGATGCTCAGCTGTCCCTTGGCTTTGTCCTGGTGCCACAGCCATGTCTCTAGAGGTGGGGAGCACCAATATCTCCTTTTGTACATCTCCTCCTGACTGCAGTACACCCACATGCACACTGCACACCCTTGGGAGGGAGCTGGATAGATTCTGCCTTGAAACAAAACAGCCAAGAAGCTTGCCAGTCATTTACAGGCTGTAAAATAATAAGGGAGGAAGGAAAGCAAGTGATGCCTTCATTTCAGCTTCCATCCATCTTGTACTCCGATCCCCGACAGCCAGAGATGGGGCAGAATAAAACATCTGCTTAATTTGACCTGTCGACTCTTCAGGGAGAATCGCTGGCGTCCGTGGATGCGAAGGTCACCTCATTAAGAGGAGCAAGAGCCGAGTCCCCCACCTGCAGGAGGCTGGGTGACTCCAGCCTGCTGAAGGGTGACCTTTTCTCCAGGCACACGCCATGCGGGAGAAGACGGGTCCTGGCACGCCTGCTCCGACCCAAATGGCAGTTAGTTTCACAGACACTTACACGTCCCGAGCACTGGTTTTGAACTTTTCATTCTCACAAGCTTGTCAGCTCTTGAAAGCTGTAAGTGCCTGCGGTGTCTCGTGCTCGTTGATGGGGTGAGCGTGATGCTGGCGCAAAAACGCTCCCTCTTTTGCTGGCAGCGCTCATGGAGAGCAGGATCAGGCCCAAAATTCCCATCCACAAGGAAGGTGGAGGTGCATCCTGAGCCCAGCACACACCTTTCCTCCTGCAGTGTGGCGGAGCAGAGTTGTCTCTCAGCTCCCCAGAAAATGGGCTGAATGTGACCCAGACACACATGGTCCCCGGAGAAGCCCAGCTTGTGGCGCAGAGCGACGAGGGAGCATGAGCCCCATGGGATGCCTGCTGGGACCTGGGTGCCAGCCCCCTGTCCCCCCCAGTGCTCTTCCTCACCCCAGCTGGGTCCCCAATGCTTGCAAACCCCAGCTGCTCCAAGACCCATGGGCAGCAGGACGCTGCAAGGCCGGCAGCAGCATCTGCGCTGCGGCAAAGCAGGTGATGCCTGGTTCCTGGTTTCCCCTGCTGCCTCAGAGGGGATTTTTTTTTCTTTTTTTTTTTTTTCCTTTTCTATTATCACTGAGCTGGGGAAGGAGAACATCAACTTCTCTTACCAGCAAGACTGTCACTGGACTGCCCACCTCCCCGGAGAGCTGCCCTTACACCCCTTCCCGGAGCAGGGAGTGGAGAGACATCCCCACCTCCTCCCTTGCGCTGCCCTCCGCAGACCTTTAATTCTTCCTCCTCTGATGTTAATCTTGGAGGTGGTGCACAGGTCAAGTTTAATATGCTATCCTGGGGGAGTTTCATTTAGAGCCAGCGAGAGGGAGACTGGGGATTCAATTAAGGTTTCCCATGGAGTCCGAGAGCATCGCTGGCCTCAAAAGGCAGGAGGTTGTGCTCAGCGGATGCCGATGGAGGCAGTTTCCTGCAGATCTTGCCCAAACCTGCTGCCTCTCTGCCCCCAGAACACACCCCACACACCGCTGCTGTGTTATTGCCCAGGGACACTCTCAGGTGCCCCCCGTGATGTGCACACCTGCCCACGCATGGCTCCTGGACTGCGTGCACACGTGTGCCAGCACCCAACCCTGCGTGATGGGGGAAGATTTGGCTGAAATGGCAATGGCATGTCCACTCAACCCTCCCCCTGCCTCAGTTTCCCCACCTGGTGAGTAGGAATCTGTGCTGGTTTCACTGGACCAGCACTGGGCCAGCAAACCCAGCCGCTCGCTCACTGC
>NW_010321568.1:0-1693 GCF_000700745.2 Antrostomus carolinensis
AGTGGACAGGTACGGTTGGACTCGATCTCAAGGGTCTTTTCCAACCTCAACGACTAAAGAAGCTGGAGTGTACAGCAAATCACTCCCAGCAGTATGGAAGGCCTCAAATACCGTCCTGCTGTTTCCCACCCAGCGTTACTCATAACACAAGTGTCACCCTGAAGCCCAGGGGACAGTGTCACCTCAACCCATTTCCTTCAGCTGCTCATGTAGCCTGCTGCTCCTTCACACTCCCCACCTGGTACTTCAAATCAGCTTTCATCCATTTTGTACAACAAATCACTCCCAGCAGTATGGAAGGTCTCAAATACCGTCCTGCTGTTTCCTACCCAGCGTTACTCATAACACAAGTGTCACCCTGAAGCCCAGGGGACAGTGTCACCTCAACCCATTTCCTTCAGCTGCTCATGTAGCCTGCTGCTCCTTCACACTCCCCACCTGGTACTTCAAATCAGCTTTCATCCATTTTAAGAACCTGTCAAGCCACTCTGTAGCTAAACAAGCCGAGGAAAGCTGCCAGTTCAATACATAACACCACGCTGCTACCCCACAAGAATTCACATTTTCAGTATTTTTATCACCAAGATCTTCCCAAGAAATGTGATAATTTGGGTTATGGAGATTTTTTGGACTGCACAACTTCAGTTGCCTAAAAAGGGCCCAATTTTCCAGAAGAGTTAAGTAAACAGCCTCTAAAATTCAGAGCACATTGTAATGTCTCAAGTCATCCATGATGAAGACTGTAGACACATCTGAGTCTTGCTCCTGGAGAATGCAGACAGAAATCCATCATCATGGACCCAGTTCACATCAGAAAAGCCTCAAGACACCCTTGAGAATCACAGGATGGTTGAGGTTGGAAGGGACCTCTGAAGGTGACATCGAGTCCAACCACCCTGCTCAAGCAGGGACTCCTGGAGCACGTGAAACAGGATTTTATCCAGGTGGGTTTTGAACATCTCCAGAGAAGGAGACTCCACACCCTCCCTGGGCAGCCTGTCCCAGGGCTCTGGCACCCTCACAGGAAAGAAGTTCTCCCTTAAGTTTGTCTGGAACTTCCTACGCTGCAGTTTGTGCCCGTTGCCTCTTGTCCTATTGTTGGGTGCCAATGAGAAGAGTCTGGCCCCGTCCTCTGGACACTCTCCCTTTAGATATTTATCAACATTAATCAGATCTCCTCTGAGTTGTCTTTTCTCCAGGCTGAACAGCCCCAGCTCCCTCAGACTTTCCTCACATGAAAGATGCTCCAGCCCCTTCAGCATCTTAGTCGCCCTTCAATGGACAAGCTCCAGGAGTTCCAAGCTCTTGTTCTACAAAATCATAACTCTGTAAACTATTCTATTCTGAACAAGAATTGATTTGAACTCAACCAAGAAATAAAACAATGGATGAGCTGTAACCACCCTTCAGTAACATCATCAACGTCTGTTTAAGTAGTGAAAGTGATGGGAACCCATTCACGGCTGCAGAACAGCCTGTGACCTTCCCCTCGTGCTTCTGCTGCTTCTCAGAGACATCGAAGAAAATCCAGGTTAAATTATAACCAAACTCCATCCACAGTGCAGTGCAGCCAGCAGCACTGTGCCAGGAGCACACACAGCACCACAGCCGGCGAGGAAAGCAACCAGATTGAACTCACTCGACCTAAAAAGGATTTAAATTTTTTATCATGGAATGTTGTGAGCTGGAAGGG
>NW_010321569.1:0-2143 GCF_000700745.2 Antrostomus carolinensis
GGTGAATCCACCCAAACCACCACATGGGGTTACCCATGAGGACATTAGGAGTGGACTTAGGGTTGTGCCCCAGAAGTAGGATTACCCCTAAGGAATTTAGGACCCGATTTAGGTTTGTGCCCCGGAAGTAGGGTTACACCTAGGGACTTTGGTAGTGGAAGTACGGTTCTGCCCCCGAAGTAGGGTTACACCTAGGGACTTTGGTAGTGGAATTACGGTTCCACCCTGGAACTAGGGTTACCTATAAGGATATTGGGCGTTGACTTAGGGTTCGGCCTTGGAACTAGAGTTACACCTAGGGACTTTGGGAGTGTATTTAGGGTTGTGCCCCAGACATAGGGTTAAACCTAGGGATCTTGCGAGTGGAATTAGGGTTCTGCCCCGGAAATAGAGTTACATCTAGGGAGTTTGGAAGTGGAATTAGGGTTCGACCCTGGAATGAAGGGGACCCATAGGGACTTGGGGAGTGGAACTAGGGTTGTACCTTGGAAGTAGGGTTACACCTTGGGACTTTGGGAGTAGAATTAGGGTTCTGCCCTGGAGTTAGGGGTACCTTTTGGGACATTTGGAGTGGATTGAGGGTTCCACCTTGGAACTAGGCTTACCCCTAGGGATTTTGAGAGTGGCATTAGGGTTCTGCCATGGAGGTAGGGTACCCCTAGGGACCTTGGGAGTGGATTGAGGGTTCCATCCTGGAACTAGGCTTACCCCTAGGGACCTTGGGACTGGAATGAGGGTTCTGCCCTGGAGGTAGGTTTACCCCTAGGGTTTTTGGGAGTTCAATTAGCGTTCTGCCCCAGAAGTAGGATTACACCTAGGACTTTGGGAGTGGAATTAGTGTTCTGCCCTGGAACTAGTGTTACCCCTAATGACTTTAGGAGTGGAATTAGGGTTGTGCCCCGGAACTACGGTTACCTCCTAGGGACTTTGGGAGTGGAATTAGGGTTCTGCCCTGGAAGTAGTGTTACCCATAGGGATTTTGGGAGTGGAATTGGGGTTCTGCCCCAGAAGTAGAGTTACGCCTAGTGATTTTGGGAGTGGAAATAGGGTTGTGCCTTAAAAGTAGGGTTACACCTAGGGATTTTGGTAGTGGAATTAGGGTTCTGCCCTGGAAGTAGGGGTACCCATAGGGATTTGGGGAGTGGAACTAGGGTTGTGCCTTGGAAGTAGGGTTACCCGTGAGGGATTTGGGGAGTGGAACTAGGGTTGTGCCTTGGAAGTAGGGTTACCCGTGGGGAATTTGGGAGTGGAATTAGGGCTGTGCCGCAGAAGTATTGTTACCCCTAGGGAATTTGGGTGTGGAATTTCGGTTGTGCCCCGGAAGTCGGGTTACACATAGGGACTTTGGGAGTAGAATTAGGGTTCTGCCCAGGAAGGTAGGGGTATCAATAGGGATTTTGTGAGTGATATTAGGTTTGTTCCCCAGAAGTAGGGTACCCCCTAGGGGTTTTGGGAGTGGAATTAGGGTTCCGCCCTGGAGCTAGGGGTACTCCTAGGCACATTGGGAGTGGAGAAGAGATTTCCAACCTGGAAGTAGGATTACCCCTAGGGACTTTGGGAGTGGAAATAGGGTTGAGCTCCAGAAGTACTGTTACACCTGGGGATTTTGGGAGTGGAATTATGGTAGTGACCCAGAAGTAGGGTTACCCCTAGGGACTCCGGGAGTGGAATTAGGGTTGTTCCCTGGAAGTAGGGCTACCCACAGGGAATTTAGGAGTGGAATTAGGGTTGTGCTCCTTGAGTGCACGGCAAGGGACTGAGCTTCAAGATGGATGGGTCTATGAATGCGTTGGCATTTGGAGAAAAGATCCAGCATCAGCTTTCAAGACTGGCTCACTTTGTTTTTGAGCAAGGAGCATTTGTTTGCAGTTTCAGACCCGTGCTGTGTCGCTGGGAATTTTGGTTCGTGCTGAATTCCAAGGCTCCTTGCGAGCCAGGCGAGGGACTGAGCTTCAAGATGGATGGGTCTATGAATGCGTTGGCATTTGGAAAAAAGATCCAGCACTAGCTTTCAAGCCTGGCTCCTTTTGCCTTTGAGCAAGCACCGTTCGTTTGCAGTTCCAAGCCCTTTCCGGGCTCTCTCAGCATTGTGCTTCCCGCTGAATGCAAATACTCCTGGCGAGCCAGGCAAGGGACTGAGGCC